>NC_142940.1:15188283-15195783 GCF_046866305.1 Octopus bimaculoides | reverse complement strand
AAATATAGAAAACAAACTTTTTTAGAACAACGAAAAGAAAACAATCAAACAGAAAAGAGACATGCAGCATAAAGGACATTCCCTTCATCTGTTGTCCCCTGTTAAAGTTACATGTGTGGAAAAGTGATGGAGTGATTTCTGGTAACGTATAAGAATACTCGCATCATCAAAAAATTTGGTTATATGCGTTAATATATAAACATGTTTAAGCGAAGCGGTTAATATTCGAATGTGTGTAAGTTCATGCTGTGTTTAATATTAGATTTACACACGACTAATCAACCAATAATAAATGAAGCACGTGAGAAATAATAAACCATAGATAGGGAGTGGGAGTTGGTAGATATAGCAGCTAGGCCTTGTTTAAATTACACGCTACCAATCTTAAATGTTGGATCGCCATTTGATAAACGTAGTTATAGATCTGCTATGGTGCATGTCAGTTCAATCAGGCCGGGGGGCTAAACAAAAACAAAAACAACAATGTCAACATCATCATCATCATCAGCGTCAGCAGCAGAAGGAGGAGAACGACGACGACGACAAGAAGGAGGAGGAGGAGGAGAAGAAGGAGGAGGGGAAGAAGAAGAAGGAGGAGGCGAATAAGGAGGAGGAGGAGGAGGAGAAGGAGGTGGAGGAGAAGGAGGAGGAGAAGAAGGAGGAGGAGGAAGAGAGGAAGAAGGAGGAGGACGACGACGACGAGGAGGTGGAGAAGAAGAAGAAGAAGAAAAAGAAGAAGACGACGACGACGACAAAGGAGAAGAAGAAGAAGAAGAAGAAGAAGAAGAAGAAGAAGAAGAAGAAAAAGAAGAAGAAGAAGTAGAAGAAGAAGAAGAAGAAGAAGAAGGATTAGAAGAAGAAGAAGAAGAAGAAGAAGAAGAAGAAGAAGAAGAAGAAGAAGAAGAAAACGAAGACGAAGAAGAAGAAGAAGAAGAAGAAGAAGAAGAAGAAGAAGAGGAAGAAAAGAAGAAGAAGAAAAGAAGGAGAAGAAGAAGAAGAAGAAGAAGAAGAAGAAGAATGAAGAAAAAAGAAGAGGAAGAAGAAGAAGAAGAAGAAGAAGAAGAAGAAGAAGAAGAAGAAGAAGAAGAAGAAGAAGTAGTAGTAGTAGTAGCTGCAGCGACTGCAAGCAAAGCAACGAAAACGAAAATATAAACCAACAATAACGAAGACAGTTATTGGTGGTGTCGTAAAACGAAAAAATAGTCAAATTTTCCCATTATTTTTGCGTTGGTATCACACTGCTTTTATTACAAACATGAACGACGGGAATATTCCCTGCAAGTGACTCTGGAATAATGAAACTTGTACGACTGAGACATCCTATCATCTGAAATAATGTAGTTCACCAAAACTGATACAACCTCCGACATTAAGCCTTTTTCATTTACATTTCGAGCATTGTTAAGAATCGTTGCTTCTATATATATATATATATATATATATATATATATGGATATTTTAATAAAGCATTTTTCTTTTCAAACTTTTTGGTATACAATATTTGTTAGTATAATTTTCTATACTCAGTTCAAATGCTGCCGATGTTGACCATGCCTGTTCATACTACCGGGGTCGATAAATTAAGTACCAATGAAAAACTGGGGTCAATGTAATCAACCAGTCCACTCCCCCTAAATTTCAGGTCTTGCGCCTTTAGTAGAAAAGATTCTTCTTCTTCTTCTTCTTCTTCTTCTTCTTCTTCTTCTTCTTCTTCTTCTTCTTCTTCTTCTTCTTCTTCTTCTTCTTCTTCTTCTTCTTCTTCTTCTTCTTCAACACAACCCACTCAACACCTACACATTATTATTATTATTATTAGTAGTAGTAGTAGTAGTAGTAATAGTAGTATGAATATTTCATCTGCCACTACGTTCTGAGTTCAAATTCTGCCGACGTTGACTTTGCCTTTCATTCTTTCGGGGTCGATAAATGAAGCACCCGTGAAACACTGGAGTCGGTGTAATCGAATAGTCCTGCACCTTCCCCCAAAATTTCAGGCCTTGTGCCTTTAGTAGAAAGGATCACTTTGTATACTCGGCCAAGGTCGACCTTGCATTTCCTTCTTTCGAGGTCGATAAAAGAATTACCAGTTGCGCACTGGCCGGGTGGGGCGGGGATCATATAATCAGCATAATCCCTCCTCAGAAATTACTAGCCTTGTGCTACAAGTCTGAAACCTATATTGGTTTCAAATTTTGGCACAAGGCCAGCAAGTTCGGTGAAGGGCGTAAGTCAATTATAGTGACGCCAGTGTTCAACTGGCACCTATTCTATCGACTCCGAAAGAATGAAACGCTAAGTCGACGTCGGTTGAATTTGAACTCAGAACGTAAAGTTTGACCAAATGCAGCAAAGTATTTTACCTGGCGTGCTAAGGATTCTGCCAGTTTGCCGCATCAAATTTGAAATCAATATTATTACAGACCAACCTCGCGTCTTGAACATTTCACATGTCGAACAAATCGGTTTTCGAACTGAAAATGCGAGATGAAAATGCCTCGGTTATCGAACAAAATTTCGGTCTCGAACAGAATCATTTCTGAGTTGACCGCCGTGTTGTATACATTCGTGTGTTGTGCTGTGGTTTTCTTTTCCTATTTTATTGTATTATGCCTTTTGTTTCTCTTCATTAGCCTTTAGTCATGGCTCCAAAGAAAGCTAGCCGTGATTCTGATAAAGGACACGAAAATGGCGTTCGTGTGTCACATCTCGCTGAGCAGTACCGTATGCCTAAATCAACAATATCTACTATTCTGAAAAAAACAAGGAAATGACAAAAGCAACTGATGTTGCCAAAGGAGTGACGGTTATTAATAAACAAAGACCAAAGATACTTGAAGAAGTGTAAAAGTTATTGCTTTTTTTTAGAAATGAGAACCTGTTAGGAGGTGGCAGTATCAGTGAAGCATTTATTTGCGAGAAAACATTAACAATTTATAATGATCTACTAAAGAAAACCATTATACAAATGTTGAAAGTGATAATTTTGAATTCAAATCCAGTAGAGGCTGGTACGAGAAATTTAAGAAGAGAAGTGGAATACTCAGTGTAATTAGGCATGGAGAGGTGGCGTGTTCAAACAAGGAAGCGACTGAGTTTAGTCACTTGATAAAGCAAGGCGCTTATCTCCCCCAGCAGGTGTTTAACGGGGATTAAACAAGATTATTTTGGAATCGAATACTAAATAGGACCTATATTACTTATTTCCTTACTGCCCTCAAGGAGTTAGACATAGAGGGGACAAACAAAGGGACAGGCAAAGGGATTAAATTGATTACATCGACCCAGTGCGTAACTGGCACTTAATTTATCGACCCCGAAAGGATGAAAGGCAAAGTAGACCTCGGCGGGATTTGAACTCAGAACATGAAGATGAACGAAATACTGCTAAGCATTTCGTCCATAAGCATAATATTTGATATCAACTTTGACGAAATTTGAACTTCAAACGTAAAGACAGACAAACTGCTGCTTAGCTGTTTGCCCGGCATGCTAACGATTCTTCTTTAATCTAGGCACAAGGCCCGAGATTTTTAGGGAGAGGGCCAGTCGATTAGATCGACTGCAGTATACAACTGGGGCTTAATTTATCGACCCCAAAAGGTTGAAAGGCAACGTCGACTTTGGTGGAATTTGAACTCCGAACGTGAAGACGGACGAAATGCCACTGAGCATTTCGTCCGGCGTGCTAACGTTTCTGCCAGCTCACTGCCTTTACTAATAAATAATAATCCTATCTACTTTAGGCACAAGGGGGCTAATCGATTATATCGACCTCGGTGTGTAACTGGTGCTTATTGCATCGACTCCGAAAGGATGAGAGGCAAAATCGATCTCGGCGGAATTAGAACTCAGAACGCGAAGACAGACGAAATGCCGCTGAGCAGTTTGCCCGGGGTGCAAACGATTCGGCCAGCTCGCCGGACTGTGTAATAGCGAACAGTAATACCGGTTAAACCAACACGAGGAATTTCACGATAGAAGGATAAATCTCCAAACTCGAGATCATATGATTCCTACTTCGTTTCTTTTGTGATGCTGTTGTAATTTTCTGTAAGCCCCAAACAGGTCACTGAACCTGCTACAAATAACTGATATATATCCCTCAAATCTGACTTCAGTGTCTTGAAGAAAGGGAATCTCATATTGGATGGACAAAATGTTTAGCGGCATTTCGTCCGTCTGTAAGTTCCGAGTTCAAATTCTGCAGAGGTCGACTTTGCCTTTCATTTACTCGGGATCAATAAAATATGTAATCGATAAGGCACCCTCTTCCCTCATAATTGCTGACCTGCTGCTAAAATTTGAAACCAATATTATTTTGTGAAAAACAGCGAGCTGGCAGAATCGTTAGCACCCCAGGCAAAATGCTTAATTGTATTTCATCCATTTTTACGTTTTAAGTTCAAATTCCGCAGAGGTCAACTTTGCTTTCCACCCTTTCGGGAGTCGATAAAATCAATACTAGTTGAAAACTGGGGTCGATGCAATCGACTTATATTCTCTTCCGAAATAGCTAGCATTGTGCCAAATTTTGAAATCAATATTTATGCTGTACTTATAGCTTTCGTAGTTGCATCCATTATATTGTCAGATACTAAGCATATTTTCTCTATGGTTAGTTAATATTAATTGAATTCATGCAGTGAAATATAGCGTAATATGCTTTTGTAATTCAGATGTGTATGGACTACTTGCATAGTTTCATAGTTAATATGACGGCTAATCTGCATAGCAAGACTATTATATATTAATACCACCCACTGTTTTCCTATAAACTCTTTACTTTGTTAGAGTATCACAAGACTCAGATGTCGTTGATGTTGCTGTGGATACTGCTGCTGCTGCTTGTGCAGCTATTTTCATTGTTGCCGCTTTTGTAGTTGTCGTTGTTGTTGCTGTTGTTGTTCGTCGCCGTCGTTACTTTTGTATCTGTCGAACCACAAGTTCAATCATGATTGAGTCGTCAAGACATTCCGGGCGTGACAACCCAAAATCTCATTGTCGTAGACTTTTATTTGCTATCAAAACAGCTCCATCGCGATTGAGACGACAAAGCGGCAAAGACATTCTAACCATGACCATCCACACTGTTTACTGTGCGCGCTTATGATTTGAGATATGGTGGCTCTTTCTAGCAATGCAGTTGACCACATAACAAACCTCACATTTGACCGATAGAAATATCTTCTCCCAGTCTTACAATCAGATAAACGACTGCCACTACTATTTCTATCGGTTGCTATTTACACGACGTGACCGCTAGACATGTTAGAAATAACAGCTATATCTCCCTCATTCTCATTTTAAGGTCAGGCGACAGACTAAGCAATGATGCATAAAAATTCAAAATGATCATTAGGCCGTAGAGTAAATACACTTTGACCATAGACAAGCTCGAACAAAGCTGACAAGGGTTAAACAACAACCACAGCAACAACGACCACAGCAGCAGCAGCAGCAGTAGCAGTAAATGCAACAACAACATCATCAATAAAAGCAACAACAACAACAATTATGTCGACTGTTGCAGCGAATAATGGCGTTTACAACTACGATATCATGGCTGCCACCTCAGATAGTTTCGTTTGATATTCTGGTTGCCAACAAAGCGATTAACTCCGATGTAACAAAAGCAGTTCCTGTCGTTGTTGCAACACAGTTTTATGGATTAAAGATACATAAAAACACTTAACTGTGGCATACTTTGAGATATAATAACACATCATCTTTCTTTCCTTTTCTATTTCTTTTTAGGGCAGTGAAGTATAATACAAAGTTTTGGGGCGTGATGTAATGTTTGAAATCATTCCAATACTTTCCATCGTCTATGTTTAATATTTTAGTTCAAACCTAGAGGCTGCACCGTTTTCCAATATTTAATATATTAACTGTTTGAACATTATTACCGTTACTTTTACCGAAGCCAAAGATATCTGTAACGTTTGTTACAAATATAATATAGTAAATTATTTGTAAAATTTCAAGCCCTCACGTTTTGCTCGCTATGCCAAATTTCATTTTGTGAGATGTTAGTTGTAGATAATGTACAAGTATTTACGATTCTCTTCTTATTCATTTATATATAAACTGCCGAAAGCAACGCTTAAAGTAAAGTATAATACACACACATAAATGTATTTCTACATATACACACAGACATATGAATGCTATTGAATGTGAAAAAATTATGTGTATATATATATATATATATATATATATATATATATATATATACATATATACGGAGTGGCTGTGTGGTAGGTAGCTTACTTACAAACCACATGGTCTTGTGTTCAGTCCCACTGCGTGGCACCTTGGGCAAGTGTCTTCTACTATAGACTCGGGCCGACCAAAGCCTTGTGAGTGGATTTGGTAGACGGAAACAGGAAGGAGTCCGTCGTATATATATATATATATATATATATATATATATATATATATATATATATATATATATATATATATATATATATATATATCTTTATATATGTGTGTGTGTGTATATGTTTGTGTGTCCGTGTTTGTCCCCCCAACATCGCTTGACAACCGATGCTGGTGTGCTTACGTCCCCGAAACCTAGCGGTTGGCAAAAGGGACTGATGGAATAAGTACTATGCTTACACAGAATAAGCTCTGGGCTTGACTAAAGGCGGTGCTGCAGCATGGCCGCAGTCAAATGACTGAAACAAGTAATATATATATATGTGTGTATATATATATATATATATATATATATATATATATATATATATATATATATATGCATATATATATACATCCATACACATACATGTACATACATACATACATACAAGCATACATACATATATACATACATACATATATACATACATACATACATACATACATACATGGTGATCGCTCTATCTTGATTCCTGTCTTCTTTTACATCCACATTATGAAGAGCATTTCTGATTTCTCGTCCATGATAATTATTCAGTTCTTTTGTATTATATATGTGCATGGTTCGATGCGTAACTGAGAAATAAAAGCTGTTACTTATTGTGTGTTTCCAACTGATTAGGTCTACACGCGTCACGAATCTTCCTTTCAATGGCGCAGCTAAGCAGGCGGGAATCGACTCCCCCACCACGATCGTACGTTTCGAAATTGCCGCCATTTATAAAATGTCTAAAATTATTTGGTATGCATCACGGTACTCGCTTTCCCTAACTTTATATGCTCGCCCCACTTACTTTAGAACCTCGTTACGCCCCTGCTTCCATTGCTGTATGGTATACAGTAGATAGAATGATGCATAAGTTCACCATGCAGAAACATCTGTATGTCATTATATCATAGATATAAACGCTTGTACAACATGAGTATCATTCTCTGAGGCTCCATGACAATTTTTTAGGGACATGCCGGAGCGAGGTGTCCAGCAATCACGTGAAAACTCAGGTTTTACATCAGTGTCCTGATTCCTAGAAGGACACTGTCACAACCGATATGAGTCGCTAACTGCCAGTATTTTTA
>NC_142940.1:15165783-15175783 GCF_046866305.1 Octopus bimaculoides | reverse complement strand
ATAACCATATCTTTTATAGCCTTGTCCATGCATAATGCTTACGCCTTCCCTTTCCTTAGAAGTGATTGTCCCTCATGCTATTACTACTAGATAAGAGACAATAAAATCAGAGACAGTTTAGAATTTTTGCCTAGAATCAATTACTAGCCTGATAGACTTGGCTATGTCAAGATGGATTTTTATGTATTCTTCCTCCCACTTGGATTTGAAATGTTGCCACAATTAAAATATGTCTATTCTACTGTGATTTTCTGCATTTTCCTGCAGCTGAAAATTGCTCTACATATTGCATTTAATGTAATGCTCGCAGTACTTAAATAGATGGAGTAGCATGAAACGGGCGTACTGCAATCATCTTTGAAATCCGTGTTGCTTATTTTGATTTTTTTATCGAGATAGATAGATAGATAGATACACATGTATATATAAATGTGTGTGTATATATATATATATATATATATATATATATATATATATATATATATATATATATATATATATATACATATATATATATATATGTATAAATATGTGCATATATTTGGGAGTTTGTGGGTGTATATATATAGATAGATATATTCATCCTTTCTACTATATGCAGAAAGCTTGTAATTTGGAGTGACGGCGCTAGGAGATTACATCGAAGCAGTACAAAAATGTTACTGGTTCTGTCAACCTGAAAATATGAATGGCAAAGTGGACTACGGTGATATTTGAACTCAGATTCCGTCAGCTCGCAGCTCTATAGATGCTTATTAATATACATATGAATATGCAAAGGAAATACACACACACACACACACACACATACACTCACACACATGGACCTTAGGGAATATATGCTTACATACGTACATGTATGAATAAATACATGCATACACACACACACACACACACACACACACACACACACACACACACACACATATATATATATATATATATATATATATATATATATTCTATAAATATATATCTATTTTTATATATATATATATATCTATATATACTCACATATACATAGATACATAGAAAAAACCACGAGTGCATATATTCCTGTATGCATATAAACAGACAATTACAAATATGAATCTGTCTGTCCATCCATCCATCTATCCATACATACATATTTAACATAACATAACACACATAGCTATAATCCCTCAGTCGAATTAAATTGCTTTAATCATAAATCTTCGCCTGTCTAGTGATTGAGTTTAGTTGTATTTTCTATTGAGTTTTCACTTTTTTATGTATTAAATATTTCAGCACGTCTTTTAAATATTTATAGTCACACCCCGTTTCAAGATAGAAATAGTTCTGTCTTTTGAATAATTGCCAAAGTAATTGCTGTTTCAGATAGCGAAACAGACTTACATACGTACGCTCGCTGAAACATGCCCTTATATATTAATGTTATACTTTTGAATAATTTATGTATAGCAATGGCATGGCTTGTTTCTTTTTTCATTCAAAGTACGTGTGTGTGTGAGTGTTTGTGTGTAGATAGATATGTACGCGCACACACACACACACACACACACACATAGTATATATATATATATATATATATATATATATATATATATATATATATATATATATATATATATATTTATATATATATATATATATATATATATATGAATGTGCGTGTGCGTGTATGTATATATATATATAGATAAAGAGAGAGAGAGAGAATGTGTATGTGTGTATGAGTGAGAGAGAGAGAGAGAGTGAGAGAAAGAAAGGGAGAGACAAATAAATAGATATGTGGCTGTATATATCTGTAAGTATATATGCATGAGTGTACGTACATATATATATATATATATATATATATATATATATATATATATATATATATATATATATATATTTATATATATATATATATCTATATATATATATATATATATATACATATATGTAAATATATGCGTGCATGTGTTTGTTTGGGGCTAGTGTGTGTGTGTGTGTGTGTTTGTTTGTTTGTTTGTGGTTAGCGTGTGTATGTGTGTCTTCTGCTTGTGGTTGTATGCATTTTTCATGTCCGTACATTTGAATAAGTGCGATTATGTACGATTATATGACGACGTATATTTTAGTTTTATGTATTTTTATTACGTTAAGTATCTCACTTCATAATTTAGTTTGCAAGGTTTTGTATAGAAATTTGCATATGAAAATACTTGTAAACAATTACTATTTGAAAGTGATATATTATTTTTGTAAGTCTTTATTTGAACGAATACTTATTTAGTATTGATTTTTCTATTCCCAACGCCATAGATATTTGGGTCAATCCTGGAATTCTTCATATTTATTCAATGATTCCAATAAAGATAATAAATGGTAATTTCTTGTGCTAACTTTACGAATCTTCTACACTGTCTCTTGTGCTACTAAAAATAACAGTTAAATCTCCCTTAAATTGTATATTCTTTAGAAAATATGCATTAAATATTGTAGAATAACACTGAGGCAAGTATAGAAGTTTACGTATCCCGGGGGTCTTCTTCGCGCATGATAGGAAGCAGGAAGTGAATTGGATACTAGACTTCCAGGTGTTGGCACTGTGATGCTCTAACTCCAGCATTCGATAAGCCAAAATTGCTGTCTTCATTTCGAATTTCGTAAAGGTTCTCACTTTTGTAATGAATATTGGGCAATGACGGAAAATATACGAAGGCTAAATTAAGCCGCCGAAAGTGGGTTTCTCCCAAAGATCTCTGGATGAAAAGCACAGTTGAAATCAGTTTAATTGGAACACGGAATTTAATGTACCGAAAACATACTACAAAGCATTTTCCTGACGCTCTAACGCAGTGTTTCTCAACCTGGGTCCATATGGATTTTTTTTGTGGGGTTGAGGTACTCACAACAAAATAATAGATTGGGGATGCACAATAGTATTATAAGGGTCTCTGAAAATTTCTTTTCTTTAGATGAATGTATTGGTACGTATTGCAAAATATCAGCTATGTATCTTTCTCTGACAATTTACATCAATGGTGCTCAGCCGGTTTTTTTATTTTTTTGTGGGGGGCGGGGTCCATGGTACAGATGGTTATTTTAATTTGATGTTGCTTCAATTTCGTACTTCGAATTTTTATTCAGTGCGGCAACAATGTATTATTCATTATTTCTTATATATCGGTAGCCACAAATTTCGTCTAGGCAGACGGCTGCGAGTACACGTCTTTGCCCAAGAAGGCCGAATTGCATTTGGCTGGACGAATTTTGATCTCACTTCGCTACATATTGCGTTTAAACACAGCATAAGAGATTTTGTCTCAGACAAAAACAGTAACATCTTACCTGTCAAAGATGTATATACATTAAGTATGATATACTGATGGCTATTTTAATTAAATGTACTTATATTAGATTCCACCCTCCTTCAGGTATTTAGGACAATGTTTACTGCAATAACATTCAAATTAGAATGCAATGATTAATACAAGACTAAATTATTGTTTTAATTGCGACAACCCTTTTTTCTACCAATAATTTTCTCTGTTTATTCTTTATATTAAATATATATATACCTTTTATTCCCCTCACTTGGTACGAAATAAAGAATGGATTTGAATGAAGCAAAATATTCTGTAAGCTTACTTATAAATAACTGTACTTATGTTTGGCGACACAAATATTTTCCATTTATATAGCATGAAGAATACGGAAAAATCACAAGCATATATAGAAAGACATGCAGAAATTATTGATTTATTCATTCAACACAAGACAAATACAAGACTAAACTACCTACAACTGAAAACTACGATGTAGGTGTACTTTAATTCAGTATTTATGCGATATTGTTGATGTTGATGTTGCTGTTGTTAAGCTCCAGTTCAGCCGTAAGCGTGCGTAGACTGCAAAACTTTAATGAAAGATGTTCCCACCGTAACCATCCTCTCTTGATTAGAGTCACTATGTCGAAGATAATATCATCCTATTCCATACGAAGATAGGATGCAATTTGAAAGAAATTTGACTAGTATTTCTAGCAAATTTGGTTGCTACCTTGAGTCTTCTGTCAAATAAAGATCCCTCCATTATGCTGTTGTTTTAAGATGTGAAGTAATGCTAATATTATTGGTTTATAGGGCGGCGTGCCGGAAGAAACGTTAGCACGCCGGGCGAAATGCTTAGCAGTATTTCGTCTGTCTTTATGTTCTGAGTTCAAATTCCGCCGAGGTCGACTTTGCCTTTCATCCTTTCTGGGGCGATATATTAAGTACCAGTTGCGTACTGGGGTCGATCTGATCGACTTAATCCCTTCCCGAAAATTTCAGGCCTTGTGCCTAGAGTAGAAAAGAATATTATTGGTTTATCGAAGGTAGCGAGCTGGTGGAATCATTAGCACATCGGGCAAATGGCTTAGCGACATTTCGTCCATCTTCACAGTCTGAGTTCAAATTTGCCGAGGTCGACTTTGCCTTTTATCCTTTCGGAGTCGATAAATTAAGTACCAGTTACGTACTGAGTGTGATGTAATCGACTTACTCCCTTCCACAAATTTATTAGACTTGTGCCAGAATTTGAATTCAATATTAAGGGTTTATTCGGATCGTTAGATCTTCAGACAAATGGTGTCGAGAGACGTTTACATCCTGACTTTCAAATTCTTCCTTGATCAATTCTGTGTACTTTGATAAGCAGTTAGATAAAATAATGTACCAACTGAGTAGTGGAATAATTTAATCGACTATACATCCATCCATCTGCTCAGTCGATAAATGAAGTTCCTGGGAGTTTAGAGAGGTTGAGTCTTCAGGCACTCCCTTCATAGTGTGCTAAGCGTCACCAAATGAGACGATGGTTATTACCCAACAAGCTCGTTCTTCGTCTACCTTAGGTCTCGTACAGTTGGCTCTGCTTGACGAATCCATGTGGCAGACTATTCAAGTGACTGCATGACTCAGTGGTTAGAGTATCAGGCTCACCATCATGAGGAAGTGAGTTCAGTTCCTGGAGGTGTGTTGTGTTCTTGAGCAAGACACATTATTTCACGTTGCTCCAGTTAAATTCAGCTATAGAAATGAGTTGTGATGTCAATGGTGCCAAGCTGTATCGGACTTTGTCTTTCCCATGGATAACATCAGTGGCGTGGATAGGGGAGGCAGGTATGCATGGGCGATTGCTGGTCTTCCATAGATAATCTTGCCCGGACGTATACATTGGAGGGGAACGCTCTAGGTGCAATCCCATGGTCATTCACGACCGAAGGGTGTCTTAGTACCGGAGTTATATCCTTTTCATCCGAAGAAGTAGCGGCTGCACCGAGAGATACACCCTGATCTCCGACCTACACACTCTATCAGATAACATTGATCCTGATATCCTTCAGAGGAAGCTCATTTCGGCCACTTGTTTTTACAATCGTTTACTGTCGGTCATTAGCCAACATTCCTGACGATGGATGGCTACTGATATCACCGAAACTAAAAGCCTTGTGATCATACTTAAAGTCAATATTATTGTAGTCGGCATTAGGAATAATATTATCGTTATGGTAAACAATTTAAGCTGATATGCTCGAAGCATTTTTGATTTCTTCTTTCGAGTCGTCAAAAGTTATATTAAAAAGAACATAAGTTGACTGATATCGCAATTCAGACTGATTACGAAATTATTCCTGTACCAAATTTAAATATATTTTGTGTAATGCATTTTCATATTATTAGTGTCATCATTTCATCAACTGCTGCTTGCCTCAATTCAATTTACATTTCTGATTGTTTTCTAGGCTGCGATTGTAATATTTTAGATCACGACTATATAATCCTCCTTGCGTACATATATTCATACATACCTGCATACATACATGTAAATATGTGCAGCTATACGCCTGTATACATACATACATACATACATGCATACATACATACATACACATATATATATATATATATATATATATATATATATATATATATATATATATATATATATATATACATATATATATATATATATATATATATATTTATATATATATATATATATATATATATATATATATATATATATATATATATATATATATGTATATATGTATGTATATATCTGTATATATACGTATATATATTTATATGTATATATATATATACACATATATACATACATAGAAAGATAAATAGATAGATACTAAGATAGATAAAGAAACATACAGATGGATAGATATGCATATATATATATATATACACGTAAATATATATGTATACACGTATGTATAAACACACACCTATATATACAAATGTATGTGTATATGTGTGTATATATGTATATATGTATATATATATATATATATATATATATATATATATATATATATATATATATATATATATATATATATACATATATATAAACATATATAAATATACATATATACACCTACACATACACACACACACACATACACACACACACACATACGCACACACACACACACATATATATATATATATATATATGTATATATATATATTGGTGTGTGTTTATACATACGTATATATGTGAGAGGTAGAGAGAGATAACAAAAGTGAGTTAGAGATAATACGTATGTACGTACATACATACATACATACATACGTACATACATACGTACATACATACATACATACACAGATACATACATACAGAAACCCGTAGACAGAAGAAACAGGAAATCTAATAATGACCAACTTATATTTTGCAATCTATTACAGTTGTTAATCGTATTTTCCATAAACCGCAAAGTATAATATAAATATAATTAAATTCTGTTGTTTATAAGCAGAACTACTGAAATGTTGACAAAAATATTATCATAAAATAAAGAAATACTTTCACTTGATTTAAAATAACATGACATTTGTTGCAAACAACTATAAGAACTTATTAATTGATAGCATCATCAAACTCATAACAATAACATTAAGTAAACTTCGAAACAGCTTTCTTCGTGCAAGTACTGTGAATGGAAAGCCGCTCATACCAGACGCCGGTAAGTTTCAGAGGATTTTCAGGGAAAATGCATGTTGTTTCGGGCGAGGTCTAACTGTTTAGTATTAAAACCGGTTATACCTGACCCAGATATTCAAACTGACCAGTTGTAGCCTCTCACACCTAACCGACAATGTCATATTAAATATTTATATACTATCAGGTCATCAAAATCACGAAGACTGAGCACAGTGCAGGATTAATTCAAAACAATGTAAATAAAAAGGCATTACATTTGACAAAGTTATCTGATTTCTAAAGGATTAAAGAATTTCTTTAATCAGAAGACCCCGTTTTCGGCTCATAGTGAAACTATGCAGTAAAATATGCAGTAAACTGCATAGTTTGCTGCATTAATTATGAAACCATTAGTTTACTGTTAAGTTAAAAGTTTTTAGGAGGATAGCTTTGAAAGTTGCACCCCCTCGCGATCGGTAAAAATGTGCTTATTTTGGCGTGAGGTATTATTGTATAGTAATGCCCTTATATAAATTAAATTATATATATTTATGGAAAAAAACGATGTTTTTTTTCCTTATGAGGTTTTTTCACGCTAACTACTTGATAAATTCTTATAAAGTATTTATCTTAACATTATATATGTATATATATATATATATATATATATATATATATATATATATATATATATATATATATATATATATATATATATATATATATATATATATACATATACATACATACATACATATTCGCCAAAGGTGCCACACAGTGGGACTGACGAGAAACTTCTAAATCAAACTACCGTGTCTTTGCTTATTAACAACAAATAGACTTTTCTTTTTAGTTCTATTGATTGTGTGTCCTCTTCCAATGTGTGACTAATTTTGGAATGATAGTGGATTAGATGTGCTGTTTTTAATGGTTCCGATTTATTTGAACTCAACACAGTAAACTGCTAATTAGCACACGCTTTATAATTATATGGTACAACCCTCTGACACCTACTCTATGACTCAGACGATTGAATGCGATTCTGAGAGGTTCTTGGTCGTAAATAGAACTGCACTGGTGGTAAGATTGTAACCTATCTATTTTTCTGGTAAGATGTGAAACTAATGTTGTTTATACATCAAAGTAAAGAAACCAGCTGCACCATATAGTGAGGAAATCTTTTTTGGAGAAAGAAAATGCAAATTTGGTTTCGTATGGTTTGTCTACTCTGATTAGATGCTGAGTAATAGACCAACAATGACAAATACATATTGATCTCATGCGTGTATACGTGTGTGTTTGTTCAGGTTCGACCCCACTGTGCGACAACTTGGCAACTGTCTTCACGTTAGCCTCGGACCAACTTTTTCAGTATGACTACGTAGAGGAAATATTGTAAAAGTGAATCCAATCAAATCTAACTGCATTTCAAATGTTCAACCTTCTCATGAGCATTACGTAGATTCTACACATAGATTACATTACAGGTAGAAATGTCTGAGGAATACAGATTGAGTTCACCCTCACCTTTCAGTTCACCATTCCTCCGTGAGTAGACCATTCAATTTGTCGAACTGCTGGTCGATCATATGACAAAACCAGCAAGGGAAACCGTCAAGTATGAAAAAAGAGGTTATGGTCGATAGGTTTAACACAATCTGTTATATTTGATGGATTTATAAGAATAATTAAACTAGCATTTCTTAAACTTCTAGCATAAGTGGTAAAATACACAGCAAAAAATTGCCTCCAGACAATTGCCTTGAGCCTATTCCTCGGGAAGGATAATTGACCCTTTTTGATGAACATAGAAATCGAGACATGCATTGCGTGTGAGGCTGTCTCTCTGTCTCTGTCTATCTGCCTCTCTCTCTCTTTTTATATATATGTATATATGTGGAGGCGCAATGGCCCAGTGGTTAGGGCAGCGGACTCGCGGTCGGAGGATCGCGGTTCCGATTCCCATACCGGGCGTTGTGTATGTTTATTGAACGAAAACACCTAAAGCTTCATGAGGCTCCGGCAGAGGGTGGTGGCGACCCCTGTTATACTCTTTCACGCCAACTTTCTCTCAAACTTTCTTCCTGTTTCTTGAGTAACGCTGCGATGGACTGGCGTCCCGTCCAGCCGGTGGTGGTGGTGGTGGTGGTGGGGGAGAACACATACGACATAGAAACCGGGAAACCGGGCCCATGAGCCTGGCTAGGCTTTAAAAGGGCGAGAGAAAAAATCTGTGTATGTATATATATATATATATATATATATATATATATATATATATATATATGCGCACATATACGTATTGGATATAAATGTATCGATACACACACATATACACAGACACAGATTCATACACACACACATACACACACATAAGACCAATGATATGCATATATGACGGCCTTATTAAGATTGATGCTCACACGTGCACAACCTCACCCAAACGAACACACACACACACACACCCGCACTCACACACACACACACACACACACACACACACACACACACACTCACGCGCACGATAAGTGGTATTTGCCATTAAAATAAAAGAAAAACATGTCAATATGACCTTGCAGCTAACGAGTAATTGTTTCCGATGCCTATTACAATGGCTAATCTATTATTACGTTGAAAGTAGACGCTGGTTTAGGATCCAAATTGGAAGAGAGAACGGAATTGTGGAATTAACATGAATCATAGACAAATTAAAAGAAACAACGTGAACATTCTAGAATAACTGTACATTACTGGAGTGCAACACAATACGAATGAAAGGCATTTCAAGTGCCTCAATGGCGGACAGCATGAGGAAGAAACGAAGTAGTTTTATCTATACGGAATAAGTATGTACGTAAGTATATATCTATGTATGTATAGATTGATGGATGGCTGGTTCGATGGGGGGATGGATGGATGGAAGGATTGATGGATGGATCTATGGATAGATATAGGAATATCCGTATGCATGTATATCATACACATACATACATACATACACACACATACATATGTATATATGGGTGTGTGTGTGTTTATGTAT
>NC_142940.1:15153283-15158283 GCF_046866305.1 Octopus bimaculoides | reverse complement strand
TCAAGCACACATAGAAAACGCAGAAAAAACCTCACACTAAAATCATAATATTTTCGTATAGGCGCAGGCATGGCTATGTGGTAAGAAGCTTGTTTCTCAACTACATGGTCTCAGGTTCAGTCCCACTGCGTGGAACCTTGGCCAAGTGTCTCCTACTATGACCTCGGGCCAACAAAAGCCTCGTGAGTGGATTTGGTACACGGTAGCTGAAAGAAGCCTGTCATGTACATACATACATACATACATATATATATATATATATATATATATGAAGAATTTCACTGGAAACATATACATAAGGTTGCCAAGAATTTGTATCTCTCATCGAAGGTCGGTAGCTATCGGACGCTGACGAAGGGAAATAACCCTGAAACCCGGGTCCGTTCGTGCTACGATCACGATGAGAGGGATAACTTCCATTGGCAAAACAAACAGGACACAGTAGTGTGTCGATAAGCCAGCTGGAGGAGATGTCCTCCTGGGGCTAAAGCAACAGTAACATCCACCCCTAGGGGTCAGCCACACTTAAGTGGCAATACACTTCACTTTATATATATATATATATATATATATATATATAGGAAAATGAAAAAAAGCCAGAATGCTAAACTGGAAGCATATATATATATATATATATATATATATATATATATATATATATATATATATATATATATATATATATATATATATATATACACACACATATATATATATATATATATATATATATATATATATATATATATATATATATATATATATATATATATATATATATACATATACATGTATGTACGTATGTATAAAAAGGAATACCAAAAATGGAACAAGAACGCAAAACATCCAGACATATGATACAGGCCCCCTGCAATATTTTGTTTCGGTGCTCCATTCCTTCAATCAAAATTCTTAATCTACGCCTCTTTTTTTTAAGGCGTTTAGCTGACAGAAACGTTTAGATGTATTTTGTCTGTCTTTACGTTCTGAGTTCAAATTTCGCTGAGGTCGACTTTGCCTTTCATCCTTTCGGGGTCGATAAATTATGTACCAGTTGCGTACTGGAGTCGATCTAATCGACTGACCTCCTTCCCCAACTATTTCGGGCCTTGTGCCTAGAGTAGAAAAGAATCTACGCACCTTTTATTCATAGTTATATTTTACTTATTTCTATTTGAAGTTCAATATTTCACGTTATCCAAAAGAACATCTTTAAAAGTACAAGTTAAATTTATTTAGGTCTATTACAAATTTCATTGAAAAAAACTTTCAGATATGAATAAAAGAGTATTTTTATAATCCAGGCAACTTTCAAAGACAAAAAAAACGGTGCGAAATCATTGATCAGTTCAGAATAATCAATCTGAGGACTAAGTTCGTGTTCAATCGATATCATAGACACTCCACAAAGTCTGGTTCACGTTCGTGGTACAACGTAATATTTTTACAACAACTTTTGCAGGTACAATGTATTACCGTTTTATTTGTTGAAATTCTCAGTTAACAATAATGGTTTAATTCTTGTTCAACTTCTTAACCAAAGTAAATAGATGACTCATCTACGTACTTTGATCTTAACAAGGGCCCCTCAACTGCGGAGGCCCTTTGCGACCGCAGGGGCTGCAGGGGTTTAGCGACAGCTCTGCCTAACCCTAAAGGACAGAGTGGTTTTGACTGGAAATGATCTGGTCGTAGGTCGGTTCGATTAGCGCAGGCCAGGCGGCTAAGCGACTATTTCATGGCCATCAACGCAGCTGACGTTTACACTTCTATTATACAAGTCAAATGCTGCAATCCGCGCTTCACAATCATCTCACGCCAGCGGTCGCCGATTATAAACAACGATGCAGCAATGGCAGTGCCGACAACAACACCGCCACTACAACAACAACCAGCACCAGCACCACCAGTGCCACCAGCACCAGCACCACCACCAGCACTACTACAGCCATTGTGGCCACAGCCACACACATCACCACTACCACCGCCATCACCACCACGATCGCCACCGCCACAATCACTATCAATACTACCACAACCACCACTACCACCACCACTACCACCACCACCAGCACCTCCACCACCATCATCACCACCACCGCCACCACCGCCACCACTATCACCACCACAACACCACCATCACCATCACCATCACCATCGTTGCTGCTGCTGCTGCTACCACCACCACCACCACCACCACCACCACCACCACCACCACCACCACCACCACCACCACTACTACTACTACTACTACTACTACTACTACTACTACTACTACTACTACTACTGCTGCTGTTGCTGCTACTACTACCACTACTAATGCGACCACCTCCATCAACTACAATTACAACAAGGAAACCACAGCAACAACGAAAACAAACAGCAATGTCGTGCTTGTTAATAGGAGTTGAGTTGAGTGACAAACGGCATCACAACAAAAGACGGGTGGCGGGACTGGTTGGGTAGCAGCACTGACGGTAGGAGTGGTGGTGGTAGGAGTCGGTTGCGGGTGGTGGTGGGGATGATGGTGATGGTGGTGACAGTCGCCGTGGTGGTGGCGGTGGTTGTGATTGTGGTGGTAGGTGACAGCGGTGATGCGTGTGGAGATGAAAGTTCTATTGTGGTGCTGGTGTTGGTAGTGGTGGTAGAGGTGTTAGTGGTGTTAGTGGTAGTGAGGTTAGTGTTAGTGATGGTGATAGTGGTAGTAGTGGTAGCGGTGGTAGCATTGTTAATGTTAGCGGTGGTGGTAGCGGTGGTAGTATTGTTAATGTTAGTGGTGATGATGATGGTGGTGGTGGTGGTGGTGGTGGTGGTGTGATGATAGTAGTTGTAGAGGTGGTGATGATGGTTGTGGTGTTTGTGATAGTGATGGGCGTAATGGTGGCAGTGGTACTAGTCGTGGTAGTTGTGGCAGTAGTTAATGGTAGTTAATGGTAGTAGTGACTTGGATAGTGTTAGTAGTGGAGATGGTGGTGGTAGTAATACTTGGCAGTGGTAGTGGTGGTGGTAGTGGTGATGATGGTGGTGGTGGTGCAGGCGGGTTATGAAAATGGTGGTGGTGGTAGTGGTAAGTGTATGGTGATAATAATATTGAACGTAGTGGTGGTAGTTGGTTACGTTTATGTCGGAGCAAATGAAAGGAGGCGATGGTTGTGGTAGTTGTACTAGTGGTGTTGGTGGGTTGGTCGTAGTGGTGGTGGTGGTGGTGGTAGTGGTTGTAACTGCAGGGTGTCGGCGGTGGCTTGCTTGAATCTGCAATGATGCTAATGGACGGTGGCAGTAAACGTCATTACTTATGATGATGATGGTGATGATGATGATGATGATGATGATGATGATGATGGTGATGATGACGACGGTGGTGGTGGTGGTGGTCACAATAATGCTGGCGGTGGTATTAGCGACGAGTGTGGTAGTGTTGACGTGATAATATTGGCGGTGGCCGTGGTGGATGGCAGAATTGATGGTATAGTGACAGAGCTCAACGTGGTGGTAGTATTGGTATGATGATGATGATGGCGGCGGCGGTGGTGGTGGTGGTAGTGGTAGGTCACAGCATTGTTGTGATGGTTACGACTTGGCCCCTACCCCAGAAAGAACTGGTCTTATGCTAAAATTTAAAATCAATATTGAATTATAGGCGCAGGAGTGGCTGTGTGGTAAGTAGCTTGCTGACCAACCACATGGTTCCGGGTTCAGTCCCACTACGTGGCACCTTGGTCACGTGTCTCTTCTGCTATAGCCTCGGGCCGACCAAAGCCTTGTGAGTGGATTTGGTAGACGGAAACTGAAAGAAGCCCGTCGTATATATGTATATATGTATATATGTGTATGTGTGTGTGTGTGTGTATGTTTGTGTGTCTGTGTTCGTCTTCCTAGCATTGCTTGACAACCAATGCTGGTGTGTTTATGTCCCCGCAAAAGTACTAGGCTTTCAAAGAATAAGTCCTGGGGTTGATTTGCTCGACTAAAGGCGGTGCTCCAGCATGACTGAAACAAGTAAAAGAGTAAAAAGAGTAAAGAGTATGACGAAAAAGTGGTGAACTGGAAGAATCATTTGAACGCCAGGATTTTTCCTTTTACGTTCTCAGTTCAAAAGCCTCATTTTAATCCCTTCGGAATCGATAAAATAAGTACCATTTGAGTAATGGGGCCGATGAACAGACTAACACCCCACCTCACCTCTGGAAAATGCTGACTTTGTGGCAAATTTGAAATCAGTGTTAAATATGACAATAAGGTGACGAGCAGAGCTGGCAGAATCGGTAGCGCGCTGGACAAACTGCTTAGCAGCATTACGTCCGTCTTAACGTTCTGAGTTCAAATTCCACTCCGATCGATATTACATTCTATTCGTCGGGGACTCGATAAAATGAGTACCATGTAAACACTGGGGTTCGATGTAACCGACTAATAGCCCTCTCCCCTTGGAAATTGCTGGCTTTGTACCACAATCTGAATTCAATATTCAACATGACAAGAAGGTGGTCAAATAGCAGAATCGTTAGCGCGCCGGGCAAAACAGCTCGGAAGTATTTCGTCCCCACCCTTTACGTTCGGAGTTCAAAGTTCACCGAGGTTGACATTGCTTTTCATCCCTCGGGATCGATAAAACAAATACCAATCGAACACAGGGGCCGATTTAATCGAATAACACCCTCTCCCGAAATGGCTGGCCTTGTGGTAAAATTTGGAAGCAATATTAGATATGACGATGGTAGTGATGGTGAGTTTGATAGTGATGATTGTGGTGAAGTGGTGGTGGTGGTGGTGGTGGCGGCGGTGGTAGTGCTAGCCGTAGTCGTGGTGGTGATAATGTTTGATGTGGTGGCGGTAATGACGTTGGTGATGTTTGCAACGTTAATGGTGAAATTGGTGGTGGCGGAGTCAGGTGTATAAGAAAAGGGGTGGAATTTAGTGTTTTGTATTGAAGGATAGGTACGGCGGGGTGGTGCACAAGAAGCTGGATCGGATGTGTGGTGGAATCGGGTGGCGGTGGG
>NC_142940.1:15143283-15148283 GCF_046866305.1 Octopus bimaculoides | reverse complement strand
AGTCCAGAAAATATGATTGGATGTCTACATAAAATCATACATTATGAAATGTACCCACTCGAATATAAAGCCCCACTGTCTGTCTGCCTATCTGTCTTTCACTGTCTGTATCTCTCTCTCTCTTTCCCGGTCTGTCTGTCGGCCTGATTGACTCTTTCTCTCTCTTTCTCTCATTCTCTATCTTTCTCTCTGTTTCTCTCTCTCCCTATGGCTCTCTTCCTATCATTCTATCTGCTTATCTGTCTGTCTCTCTCTATGACTCTGTGTCTCTCTCTCCCAATCTCTCTCTCTCTCTCTCTCTTGCAGTCCGGTACATATGCGCTTACACGCACGCGCGTCCGTATGAGATCGAAACTGCGTGTGCATATATATATATGAAAATCCATTTTTAAAAACTTTTTCTTGTTTCAGTCATTGGAACCGGCCATGCTGGGGCACCGCTTTGAAGGGCTTAGTATTCCAACAAAAACGAACCCAGTACTTACTTTTCAAATTCTGGTGTACATACATGCATATGTACGTATGTACATACTACACTCACATACATACGTACGTACGTACATATGTACAAAATTACACACTGTTTCTTTGTGGATGACTTGAAACTTAATGCAAAGAATATGAATGAAATGAAAAAGAACCTTGACCTACTTACAACATTCTCAAAAGTGTTTGGTCAGAATAAATGTTATATGGTTGTGAAAAGGGTGGAAACTATAAATCATACAAGTAACATCTCTCTCAATGATTTAACTGTTTTCCTAATATCTGCGGAGAAATGTTACAGGTATTTAGGGATGGATGAAAATATATCTTACAATGGCACCTGTAACAAAACACGTGTTACTAAAGAATATTACAGCTGAATAAAAAAAAATGGACCTCAGAACTCTCTGCATTCAATAAAATAGTAGCCCACAATGAGTTTGCAGTGCTAGTACTCATACCAGCATTTGGACTGCTTGATCAAACGCTTGATAAGATCCGAGCCATTGATGTGAAAACTCGAAAAACAAGCACACATAATTTCCACATCAACAGTGACGTAGACAGCCTCTACCTAAAACAAAAACAAGGTTGCAGAAGTTTGACATCGATCCAATATTCCTTTGAGTGTCGTATCATATCTCTTCGGCTACATCATTTAACCACCAAGTGTCCAAGTGCATCCCTTGACCAAGTTTGCACATGTGGAGCTGATAACATCATAAAACATGGAAGGCAGTTCCTGGAGCAACATTACTTGTCTGATAATCTAGAATACATGCCCAAAGAAGCCTAGTTAATGGATTTGCGGAAATTGAAAGAAGCCCCCTGTACACACACACACATATATATGTATATGTGTGGTTCGATGTATGCTTTTGTGCTTGTCTTTGTCGCCTACCGTCGCTTAACAACCGGTGTTGGTGTGTTTACGTGCCCTTAACATAGTGGTTCGGCAAAACTGATCAATAAATTAATTACTACGCTTAAAAAAAATAAAACAATGCACAAGTACTGCGATCAACTTATTCTCATAAAAAGTTCTTTAAAGGCGATACCCCAACATGGCTTCAGTCTAACGATCCAAATGTGTAACAAATAAAAGATAAAAGATATTTTTGGTAATCAAATATTATTAGGAATTGCATAAAAAAAATAACATACGTTGTGTATTGTAGAAGCATAATCGATTTATTCCGCAATAATTTTAAGTACGAAATTTTGTATGGAGCCAGAAGTGTCATATGGAGTCCGGATGCGAACCAATGTTCTAGAAAGAAATTATTCCCGCCTGGTACTGATATGTGGCTGTAAGTTAAAGAGAAATTATAAAAATGTGATTCGAATAAAATGTATGACGATGAATAAATCAGTTGACAGAATGTGTGGGAATGTAAACAGAGGTAGTGTTTTTGGTGACTTGTTTTATTAAAAAAGATATAATAAACTTTGATGACAAACATCCGAAGACACTGGCAAGTTTTTTTATGAGGAGAAAGTAAATATTGAGATAGATAGTTAGATAGATAGAGTGAAAGAGAGAGAGAGAGAGAGAGAGAGAGAGAGAGAGAGAGAGATAGAGAGAGAGAGGAGGTAAGGAGGAAAGGGGTGGCAGGAAGATAGTGGAAGGCAAGAAGATAGATAAAAATAAATAGAGAAAGAGGGAGAGAGAGAGTGAGAGAGAAAGAGAAAGAGAGGCGTCTGTAAAAATTAGCTGTCGCAGAGGAAGAAAGTCGTAGGAAAAAGAGAGAAGTAACAGAGATAAAAGACATATTTATAGAAAGGTGGGGGTAGAGAGAGGGAAATATTATAAATAAAAATGAGGAATAGGGGGAAGGATCGGACACATACACACACACACAGGCGCGTGCACACACATATGTATATATATATATATATATATATATATATATATATATATAGATAGATAGATAGATAGATACATAGATAGATAGATAGATATATGCATACACCCATATAGAGATATGTATATGAAAATATGTGTGTGTGTACGTGTACATATATTAATATATACATGCACATACACACACACACGTGCATATATCTATCCGGGGTTATATTATCAAATGTATTTCTCTCTTTTGAAGACAATAGTGCATATTTTTAGTGAAAAATATGCACTGCTATTTTACGAAGTCGTATGTCCACGCACACACACACACACACACACACACAGACACACACACACACACACACACACACACACACACACACTTTCTCTCTGTCTCTCTGTCTCTCCTCCTCTCTCACTTTCTTCTTGGCTCGATTGTGTAGTCCTATGCTTTATGAGTATTAAAGTAATCGTTATTTTTTTTCTTTCTTTTCTTTTACTCAAGCTGTTTATCAAAACCAACTGTCTTCCAGGCTTAATTATTTTTCTGACATTATTGACGTATATTGCATTAGGAGAAGGTGAATGAGAAAGTTCACAATTTCTGAAGACCATTAATAACAATACTGAAGTGGTTCCGAAAGCTCACGGTTTAACAGAAGTTTACCATTGTAAATTGTACCACTGTACCGTGTGCTAAAAGCTGCAGTATTTACAAGGCTTCTATTTCGGAAATAGTTGAAGGATAATCGATAGATTTGACTTCCAATACATTGCTTAGTCTTGTTTGAATGCCATGATCAAGATTGAGATAATAAAGTCTACAGAATTTCACAGACTTCTGTCGACAATACAAAACCTCGAAGTTGTTTCAAACCCCAGTTGAAGCCATTTCACTTTAATTGCAATATTAATGTCTTTAGGATGGATCTAGGAGGTTTTCGAACTGCTAAAAATAGCAGTCAGTTCTATCTCATCTCATACCGCTGTGTATAAAATGAATGGAAGGACACTAAATTATATTATAAAGGCGGTGAGCTGGCAGAATCGTAAGCATGTCGGGCAAAATGCTTAACGGTACTTCGTGCGTTTTTACTTTCTAAGTTCTGATTCGCCTGAGGTTGACTTTGCCGTTCATCCTTTAGATATTGATAAAATAAGTACCAGTCGAATACTTGGGTCTATGTAATCGACTTAAACCTTAAACTCTCCTCTGAAATTGCTGGCCTGGTGCCAAAATCTGAAACCCATTGTATTATGATATGGATATATTAAGCAATAAATTAATAAGTACAAGGATGGTCATGACTCGGACAACTTTCATCTTGATAGTATAGACAAATACAAGTATGTCAAATACCACACAACATAAATTAACGATTTATCAAAGTTATCTCCACGGCTAGAGGATGTATCTTAATTACGAAACGGCATTGAAAACCAGCGCGATATGAAAAGAGGTCGTTCTTGTTGGCACTCCGTCGCTTACGACGTCGAGGGGTCCAGTTGATCCGATCAACGGAACAGCCTGCTCGTGAAATTAACGTGCAAGTGGCTGAGCAATTTACAGATACGTGTACCCTTAACGTAGATCTTGGGGAAATTCAGCGTGACAAAGAGTGTAACAAAGCTGGCCCCATGAAATACAGGCACAACAGAAACAGGAAGTAAGAGTGAGAGAAAGTTGTGGTGGAAGAGTACAGCAGGGTTCGCCACCATCCCCTGCCGGAACTTCGTGGAGCTTTAGGTGTTTTCGCTCAATAAACACTCACAACACCCGGTCTGAGAATCGAAACCGCGATCCTATGACCGCGAGACCACTGCCCTAACCACTGTGCCATTGCGCCTCCACATGAGAAAAGGTGAGAACCTCATAAATCAAGAATTCTCTAAAGTTCATCTGACATGAAGAAAAAGAGTCAAGTTCAGTAACCTTGATCAGAACAATTTTCCTAACTTATTTCTTGTAGACAAGGGACTTAAGACTTATAAAAAATTAGCAGAACATATTTATGGCATTCTTAATTTGCATAATTTAAACAAAAATAAACTACGCGAAATAACCAAGTGGCCAGTAGCGAGTGAAGCTAAAATCAATACCAGTATGGATTTAAGAAATTTAATTCTGCTTTTTCTATAGATATAAGGTATTATATCTAATCATCCAAACCAATATTTTACTGGTCGCAATACATTTATTTTCAACAATGGATAGAAGTTGTCCTCAATGTCTAAATTAAGACGCCACCCTTTGATCGATGAAGTAACAATTTTCTATTGGTTAAACCCAATTACGTAATTTATTATAAAATACGATATCTATACTGTAGAACGAAAGCTATATTTTCACCTCCATCTTCATTAACATTTACGTAAATGTGAAAAGAGTTTGCAAAAAATAAAAAAAATAGTACTCGAATACCGAAGATAGAGTGAAATGATTTATTATTAAAGCTGCAAACACATCATAACAATATCACTACTACTACTCATATTTTCACGTTCCTGTCCATAGGGCATGAGTGATCAAACATTCCATTCTTGATCTCACGTGTCCGACGAGCGAGAACGTGCAACTCTGAGTAGCAGTTTTTTGTGCTATTTTTGTGATGTTTTTGCGGTAACACCGTCAACGTTTCTCGTTCCAAGTTGTGTCGAACCC
>NC_142940.1:15118283-15138283 GCF_046866305.1 Octopus bimaculoides | reverse complement strand
ATATTTAGCCTAGCATGCTTTGCAAATTATGTAGGAGCAATAAGGAAACACGTGGAAATGAAAATATATGTACTGTATATTCCAATTTTGTGAGTAACTGGAAATGCCAGCGTTGGTATGAGAGATTAAAAAAGGATGATTTCCATCAGTTGGATAGATATCGAACAGAAAGTCCAAATGTTTTCAATAACAATGCTGTGAAAAACGGCAGTTGAAAAGGATCCGTGTTAAAGTATCGGTGAGTTGTCCCAGAGGCGTAGTAAACTTTGGTCCACAATGCAACACCATATGACGTACAATGGGAACGTGTATAGAGATGGAAAGTGGGTACCATGTGAGGTGATCACCGAGAATAAAGGTCACATCCGGCGAAGATAACCCAAGAAAAGATGGATTTATTAGGCCGAGAAGTTCTACCTCATCTTCACTACCCATCAGACCTAGCACCATCAGAATTTTACTTCTTCAGCTCACTTGAACACTTTGCCAGTTAGAAAACATTTCAAGACGAGAGGTTTTCTTCCATCAAGATAATGTTCAGCCACATAGAGCAAAGATGACATTCCAAACGCTGCAGCTGTTTGGATGGGAAACGATGTCCTACTCACCTCATTCGCCGGACATTTTCCCATCAGATTATCATTTATTCCATAGTCTTCAAAATCATTTAGACATAAAAAATATGAATTCTGTAGACGAGGAGTATTTTTCGTCACGGACAAGTGAATTTTGGAAGAGGGGGCTTGCAAGTCTACCAGATAGAGGGAAGATCATTGTAGAAAATAAAGGAGAGTATATTTTAGATTAAAAAAGAATTCCGTATATCTTAATTTTGAAAAATAAAAATTAAAAAAAAACTGTATTAATCAGAGGTAAATGCAAACAAGTAGTTAGCAGGTACCACTTCGCCAAATATCACATTAATAAATTATAAGCATAACATTCTATAGAAATTAGTATATGTGTGTGTATGTGTGTCTCTGTGTCTGTGTGTGTATGTATGTGTGTATATATATAAATTTATATACATAAACATATACATTTATATATATACATATATGTATATACATCGTATACATATGTAAATGTGTGCGCATATATATGTGTATATATATGTATGTATATACTCTCTCTCCCTCTGTGTGTCTGTCTGTGTGTCTGTGTGTCTGTCTGTGTGTCTGTGTGTCTGTCTGTCTGTGTGTCTGTCTGTTTGTCTGCCTGTCTCTCTTTGTCTCTGTCTGTCTGCCTGTCTGTCCGTCTGTATGTCTCTCTCTGTCTCTGTCTCTCTCTCTCTGTCTCTCTGTCTCTCTCTCTCTCTGTCTTTCTCTCTCCCTTACTCTCTAAGTGTTGGTTCTATTTACTAGAAATAGCATCGTTCCCAAATCTGCAATATAGCAACTGACGGAGGTGCAATGAGGCAATGTCTGCAATTATAGATGGGAAAGGCCTGGCTGGATTATTTAGGAGCATAATTCTGTTGACACAGGACCGACTAAGGGCTAAACAACAACACCATCTACAACATCAACAACACCATCTACAACATCAACATCAACAACTCAAAGTAAACGAAAACGTAAAGAAAACATTTAAAAAAAAAACATAAAAAAATATGGTGTGGAAATGAAATCACAAGACTAAGAATAAGATGAAAACAAATGTACCGATACGAACAAACTACGAACAAACAACATACAAAAAAAAAACAGAAGAAGCCCGAACACCACCACCAACAACAACATCAACAACAACAAAACCAACAAAGACGACGACAGCAAGAACAAAATCATGAATACAAGCATACAAGAACAAGAAGAAAAAAATAACAATAACAATATGTATGAGGAGAATCTAATGAAGTGCTGACATGTCAAACTGTGAAAGTAATAGCTTTACAATCAACTGAAGTGTTCGACGGAGCCTGATCTTAAGTCAGGCTTGTTAACCTAACAGTTGTTAACAGATAGGTCTGTTGGCAGGGATGCAAGGCCTGCGTAACGAAAGACAAAAGACTAAAGACAAACAAAGAAATAAAAAAAAACAGGATTAGGACATATATATATATATATATATATATATATATATATATATATATATATATATATATATATACGTGATATGTGTGTGTGTGTGTGTACATATATATATATATATATATATATATATATATATATATGTGTGTGTGTATACATAAATACATACATATATATATATATATATATATATATATATATATATATATATATATACATGAGTGTATGTGTGTGTGTGTGTGTGTGTGTGTGTGTGTGTGCTTGTGTGTGTGTGTTTGAATCAATGATGAAATAATACTATCGTGAAAAAAAGTATAAAGTAAAAAATAAGAGAAAGGCCTTGTGTCTGAAATGTCAGAAGTGTTATAACGTATAAAAGTGTATAAGTTTGACGTGTGTTTGTTTCTCTTTTTGTGTGTATATATATATATATATATATATATATATATATATATATATATATATATATATATATATATATATATATATATATATATATATATATATATATATATATATATATATATATATATATATATATATATATATATATATATATATATATATATATATATATATATATATATATGTACATATATAGGTATATATAGGTATATGTTTATATATATATATATATATATATATATATATATACATATACATATATATACACATATATATATATGCTTGTATATATATATGTATGTGTATGTGTGTGTGTGCATATACATACGTCCATATTGAAATATGTAATGTATATATTATATATACAATGTACAATCCTGTCTAGTTATCTGTCTGTATAGATACACACACCCACGTACGTTTACGTGAGTGTGTGTGCGCGAGTGTGTGTCTGCATGTGTGTGTGTGAATGTGGTTGTGTGTGTATGTCCTTAAAGTGTTCGGTTGTAATGGCTATGTTATCAGGATCGTCCATAATTTACGCCAATTTGGTTTCGCGTCGTTGTCGTCGTCGTCGTCATTGTTGTTGCCATTATTGCCGTCCTTATTATATAGCCCAAGGTCGACTTGTATCGGAACAGATCAACAAGGGAAAATCTGAAGGAAATTTTGCTCCAAACGTTTAGCATATCGAATGACCGTATTGAGAATTTTTCAAGTAAGCGGATGGATACTGCGTCTTATTCGGAGATAAGTGTTTAGTTGCTCCATCAGCCGAACAGTCGCCTCATTAAATTATTGTGGGTGTTGGTGACTGTTTCGAAAATATATCAAGCCTTGACATAACTATCAGAATGAATCAGCGTGATACAAATGGTAACGAGGCTAAGCTTTTGATTTAAAGTTACAATCCATTAACGGTTTTCCACACAGTTTCCTTTTAACAATCTCATTCACAGACAGGGTTATGTCAAAATACGCATGTGCAAGCGATCACATTAATATATCGAACTGAAACATTCAGGATTGCAAGCGAAACTTCTTAACAACTCGACCATTATTCCGTATACATGCTCCATAAATATATATATTCGTCTCGAGCCTGCGGACTCATCAGGCAGAAGATTATCCAGCTTCTGAAGGTGTTTATGATGTGCAAAGAAGTTTTCCTTACGAAACAGTCGTCATTCTGCCAGATATTATTTCTTTCTTGTGGTATGAATTATGCAATATATTGTTAATCTTCGTCAAAATATATATAAGACATAGTTTTATATAAAATATTGGAATCTTGCAATAACAATGTCCAGACGAAGAAGATTCTATACAATATCTCAAATAGATAATAATTGCAAACCAATTCTTTCTGGAACAGAAAGTCAATAAGCTAGTCCTAGATACGATATACGCTCTAACACAAAAAAAAAAACGACAAGATTATCAAGGCTGATGTTAGAAAGGGTATTGACGTTCGAACGAAACTTGAGTATTATAAATCGTCGCATCATGCCGGACCCTTCGACGCACCAGCTTGGAACCCAGGCGCAAAATGACGACGACACTGTTGATAATGATGATGATGATAATGATCATGATGATAATGATGACGACGACGACGATGATGATGGTGATGATGAAAAGAATGCGTGCTAAACTCACTGAAATATCATTTTGAAGATCACACTCACACACACACACACACACACACACAAAAACACACACACAAGCAAAAATGTCTTCCACTGTAGACTGTGGCGGATCAAAGCTTTGTGAGTGGAATTGGTAGACGAAAACTGAAAGAAGCTCGTCGGATATATATATATATATATATATATATGCGTGTGTGTGTGTGTGTAATTGTCCTTTCACTATCGCTTGACAAGCGATGTTGGTTTGTTTGCGTCCCCGTAACTTGAGGTTCAGCAATAAGTGACCGGTAGAATAAGTAATAGACTTACAAAGAATAACTCCTGGGATCGATTTATTCGACACTAAAGGTGGTGCTCCAGCATGGCTGCATTCAAATGATTGGAACGAATGAAAGAATAAAAAGAATAAAAGTGTACATATCTATATATATATAGAGTGAGAGAGAGATACATATATACACATATATGCATACACACACACACATACTCGCACACGTAACCTAGCTTTCTATCGTTTGCGATGACTAGGGTTCCATTCGTTTCAATCCACCGAACAGCCGGCTTGTAAAATTGCCGTACCACTGGCTGAGTACTCCACAAACACTCGTACACTGAACTTAGTGGTCAGAGAGATTTACCGTCTCCCAATTACAGCTATATCTTATTTTTGGTAGCTGCGTGTACAGGAACGACGACAAACAAAATTTCTTGTTAATGGAGCAAAACGTACAGCCGGGGAATCAAACTCAAGGCCTTACGACCACAAGCCGAACACCCTAGCCACAAAGCCACGCGCTTTCACTACACACCCACACGCACACACACGCACACACATACACGCATGCGCATATGCATACGTACATATATACTCAGACACATACACCCATATCTATAAAAACAGTTATAGAATGGGAAGACTACTTGTAACTCGAAGCACAATAGGCGTGACATGATTGAAAGTATTTCGTCGTCACCAACAAACAAAAAAAAAACAATAAACTGTGTTTTTTTACTACACAGACAAAAAAAGTAGGTTATAACTGTTTTTATATAATAATTTACTTTTTAGATTATATTTATAATTTTTCGGATATCACAATTCAATTTAGTTCGCTAAATTTTGACACATTTTAAAATATTTTCGATATTTTACATATAGATTTTATGTCTCACTTAAGCCTGAATACTGTTTTTTTTCTTTTGTTTTGTTTAGTTTTTTTTTTTTTCCACGTTTGTCCTCTCATCCTGACGTGTTGAAATGTATTGTAATATAGTTTTTCCTAACACACACACACACACACACTCATATACATATAACACACACACACACACACATGTATACATACATATATATGTATATACATTATATAGACAGATAGAAATACACATACATAAGACATACATATATGTGTATAGATATACATACATATCTATAAACAAATATGGGCACATATACACACATATATATATAAATTACGTATATACGTGGTCTGATCAATAAATATCAGGACTGTTGCTATAGTAACGCAGCTAAAGCACGAACAATAAACCCGCTTGGTACAGAATAACCCTGAACTGTGGTGTGCATGCGCACTAAATTTTAACGTTATAGCTTGCTTCCGCTATTTGCAGCAGTGCATGAAAGGAAGGTGTATAGTGTGTGACCGTCGCATTGAACATGACGGGGAACGGTGAGCAGAGAATCTGCATCAAATTTTCCCAAACGCTTGGTGATACCTACTCAGAGGCCCACACAATGCTTTCAAAAAGTCTTCATCGTTCTGGAAACCCAAGTGTATATTTGGACAACTGAAAGCAGTTTCGCACAGTTTCTCATACCCAAATCTTCAATGAAAATGGATTGACCTGAACTGTAACTAATTTGCACATTCTCTGATAACTCACAGATGATAATACGACGATTTCCCCTCAGAGGTGCACGCACATCTGTGATGTTTTTCTCAGTTCTGCTGGTTGCGGGTCTCCCAGAATGTTCGCCAATATCGACATTTTTTGCAGTCCTCTCCATACACTTTCTACAGGTTTGCGTAAGCCTCTGTGTGGGTATCGCCATGATAATTTTCTCTGTCACGGTCAATGTGATGATCACACGCTACACACCTTCCTTCCAAGCGCTTCTGCAAACAGCAGATGTGAGCCAGAAGGTTAAAACTTAGTGCAGATGCAAGCAGAGTTGAAGGTCAATCTGAGCCAAGCGGCTTCACTCCACATATTTTAGCTCCGTTACTAAGATACTAAGGCCACAATACGGCTACTTATTGATCAGCTCTCGCACATGTGTGTCTGCACTTTATATTCTATGTATTTATATACTCTTTTACTCTTTTACTTGTTTCAGTCATTTGACTGCGGCCATGCTGGAGCACCACCTATATATATATATATATATATATATATATATATGTGTGTGTGTGTGTGTGTGTGTGTGTGTGTGTGTGTATGTATATTTATACCCATACATACATACATACATACATACATACATACATGCATATAGACAAACAGACAGGCAAACCCCTACACGGGGTGTGTTAAAAGTTTATTCCTCCTTTTAAAATACAAATTGCGTTTTGTTTTTAATCATGAAGTATTTGTATAAACAAGCTCCCAACAATCCAGAAACGGAGAAATAATGTTAGACCAGCTCAAGACTAACATACATTACGAATCGTCATGGAAACCAGTCTAGGAAAAAAAATTGACATTACGAGCATGAAAATGGAATTCATTTTCGTGATGTGATATTCTTCAGCTAATTCAAAATAACTTCCAGTGCCCAAAGTAAATATTCCTACTGGACAATACTGTTACCATTTTATTCAAGTTTCAATATAGAACGTGACTTTGCGCAAACCCTTTTTGTACGTATGCATTATATAAATATGTGTGCATGTAGCTGTACATACGTAATTATGTGTGTGTGTGTGTGTGTGTGTGTGTGTGTGTGCGTGCGTGTGTGTGTGTGTACGCATGCATCTGCACCTACCCGTCCTTATACACGCTTATTTTTTATCTTTTACTTCTGTTAGATGTTGGACTGCAGGCATTGTATATGACGAGCTTTCAGACTGTTTCCGGCGAACAGATTATGTCACAAAGCATTGGTCGGCTCGTAGCTGTAGTAAAAGAAAAACACTTGCCCAAGTCTTTCCCGTTGTGGGAGTGAACCTGAAACCCTGTGGTTGCAAAACAAGTATCTTACCTACACTAGCATATCAGCACCTAAGATTATTCGCGTTGCCCAAAGAGGAATGTAGCCACAAGAGGCCGAAATACTTTTTGATAATGAGAGCATATGAGGGTTGTCATTTATATAAGTAAATATGGTACAGTATGGCGTCCAGATCAGAGGCAGACTTGCATGAGGGAGAGTAAATCGCCCCTTCCGTTAGAAGACTGGAGTGGCTCCTTGGCCAAGTGCTAGTCACGTCTTAGGCTCCCTTGCCAGGGATACGCTGAAGACGTCGGCAGTAGGACATTGCGTAACCGACAAGGCGGTGGAATTTCTAGACTAATGGTTTGTTGGTGATTGCGGCCAAGGGGAAGCTCTATACCATCAGACAACAGCTTGGCGCCAACTAGCAAATTATCTGCTACTACAGGGCATGGTCATCTTCGACCATGCTCGTTGCACTCTTGTACACCACTTGGTATTTGGCGTAGAGGCCAGAGAATGAGTCTATTTGAGGGACAATGCCAACTGCCCTACGTACCGTCCAAATGTGTTTTTTCGGAGACTTCGGAAAAGAACAGTCAACGTCGACCTGTGATGGACAGCTAATGACGGACGACCTCATATAAGTAATTAAATTGTTCTACAGTACAGATATAATATTTCAATGTCTAATGCACATCACTTTGCTATGTAAATCCATGTTCAATATTTATAGAATATTTCGTAAATGTGTCTGTAAATGACGCATCATTAATTCAACATTACTAAAAAAGTACACATGATAATGTGGATGTGAAAACAGATATGTTTTAATCGAAACAATTATTAAAAATAACAGTTTATCTTTTAAGCTTGAAATCCATTAATTCTTAAAATAGTTTGAAATAGGAGTAGAATCTCGTGAGTTGGAAAGTAAAACTTTCATGAATAAATCATCCTTGTAACTTGTAGAAACCATAGTTATCAGATGATACACTGACATCCAAATATTGTAATTCTAATGCATATATGCTACTACAAATAAATTATTAACAATTACGGTGGACACCAACTTACATGTTATTAGCTCTGTTCTTAGCATAACCTTAGGTTTATTGCGCATTTTCATACCATAACCTCTGTATATACAATGTCTTTAAGTTTTACCAACAGAGGCAAAAATAAAGAGATTGTGGGAACACTGGACAATGATATGCATCTAGCATAAAATTGGTCCACGAGTATTCATCAATATCTTATCTTATAACTGTTAATACTAGCTCTTGGGATTATTTAATGATGGACATTTATTGATTAACTGATTGACATGTTGGACAGCGGAATCTGAAATCAAACGGGCCCATGTTGTTGGAGTTAGTGGCAGTTTGAGACACAACTGGTTTTGTATGTGTGTGAGTGTGTGTGTGAGTGTGTGTGTGTGTTTGTGTGTTTGTGGGTGTATCTTTGTGTTTATACTTGCCCACCTGCAATCAGTAGTATTCATTTGTTTATGTGCACTTAACCTAGCGGTTCGGAAAAGGAAAACGACAGAATATCCACCAGGCTTTGAAAAGACATCTCATATATATATATATATATTAATAGTTATCGTCAAGCTAACATGGCAGTCCAGAAAAATAGGACGAATGCTGCTGTTGATTAGCTCCAAGAGGCAGTATTCTGTCTATTTTTCTGGACTGCTATGTTAGCTTGGCGATAACTATTAATATCCAGTACCGCTGCCGTAGTCTCCTTCAGAGAGACTTAGAAATATTAATATATATATATATATATATATATATATATATATATATATATATATATATATATATATATATATATATATATATATATATATATATATATTTATATTTATATTTATATGTATACAGGTTACAACGTATGTGGGAAATTATTCAGGAGAACTTTTTGAAGACGTATATTTATATAAAAGACAAAAGAGCACTATTACGATTTGCAGATCTCTTCACATATTTTCCCGAAAGTGGACAGTGAGATTGATTATGTGTAGTAGTTACACACTTTAAGGTATATAAGCGGAAATCTAAATTACGAGCTATACAGATATATATATAAATATATGAAAGATAATAAAGATAAATTCAGTGTAATCAAATAATGAAGGCTGAATTATATATATGATATGGATTTGTTGAGAAAAAGTAGGTGTTGCTACGTTTTGACAATTTTTTAGATACCATGTCGCCGCGAATAATCATGAAAGAAGCTGAAGGGAAACATTTGTTAGGAGATTAGATTAGATATGTTTTGTTTATTAGTAAGATATTAAGAGTGCATGTGTCTGTCTACTAAAGTGCACCATGCATCTGTGGTTAATAAAGAGTGAGCAGCGAGGGTATACCGGAAGTGGCTGAGTATATATAAATCTTTGATTCTCTTATCTTAATAAATTATATAATATGGGAAACAGATTGTGGGGGATAGTTAATACAAAGTAAAATAAACAGGAAAGAGTCGCGACAATAATAATAATAATAATAATAATAATAATAATAATAATAATAATAATAATAATAATAATAATAATAATAATAATAATAATGATAATTTAATAAATAGGTTAAAGAATTATGATAAATTTATTTGATGAAATATGAGATTGATGGCAAGCATCCACAGAGAAAATAATACTAAGTCCCTTTTCCATATCATATATCAATATGGATGGCAGAATAAGATAAGTCTTCTTTGGTTCTGAGTTCAAATAGTAATGATCTATAATTTATATTACATTTACGCGTGGTCAGTATTATTGGTTACCAATTTTGGTTCAAGGCCGGCAAGTTCGGAGGAGGTGGAAGTCGTTTACACTGACCGCAGTGCTCAAGTGGTCGAGCCGAAAGGAGGAAAGACAAAAGCAACCTCAACAGAATTTGAACTCAGAAAATAAAGACGGACGAAATATATATATACATATATATACGTATATATATATATATATATATATATATATATATATATATATATATATATATATATATATATATATATATATATATATATATATATATTCATATATATATATATACGCGTACATACCCACACATCCACACAGATACCTCCTTCTCTTACACTCTCCTGTCTTAGAAAGAACTTTTTTCTTTCTCCATCCTCGTCCGGTCATTCCGAATTGTAGCTACATGTGGATTGTTGGCGATTCGTTTCCCTCCGTCTTCCTTTTCTCTTGGACTTTCCTCTGTCTCCAATTTTTGTATATATACATATATATATATATATATATATATATATATATATATATATATATATATATATATATATATATATATATATATATACTGGGGGTGGACACACATATATATATACACACACACAAACACACACACACACACACACACACACACACACACACGCACATATATATATATATATATATATATATATATATATGTATATAAATGTGTGTGTCTTTGTGCTTGTCTCTGTAACCGCTTCACGACCGGTGTTGGTGTGTTTACATCCTATAATCTAGCCGTTCAGCATCAGAACCGATAGAATATGGACCAGATATTAAAAATAAGTACTGCGGTCGATATATTCCACTGAAAATTATTTAAGGCGATGCTTGAGCATGGCCGCAGTCTAATAACTGAAACATGTAAAAGATAAAAGATAAAAGATATAATTTTTCTTTAGTTGCTGGGTCTGCGGGAAAAAGCAGTGTTCACAGCGTTCGCAGGACCGTCTAGAGTATTGAGATTGCTACCGTTAATGTTTCTATTGGCTATACATTCTTCAAGACGGTGCCATATCATGGTCACAGTCTAGAGAGTAAACCAAATGAAAAATAGAAGATTAAAGGTAAAAAAAGAACAAAAAAAAAAGCAAACACAAAAAACCCAACGGCAGTGGTCTTTTGATCGTTATATATATCTTTATATGTAACATGCAGTGTAGCATGTACGGCGTCTCTTCAAAGTGAAGATTCTTAGAAGTAAAGCAAAAATCAGTTACCATATTTATGAGGAGATTTTTGGAGCCATCCGTTTACCAATTTATGTCTGATATTCATTATATTTGATAAAAATCTCTGCTGTACTTCCAGGATTTTGCTTTTAGTAATCCTTCCATTAACTCGTCCACAGATCACGGAGCTTCCGACGAGACTAGACTGAGAATTACGGTCACATAACAAGCGGTTTTTATCTCCTACCATTGGCGCCTATTTCCTATTAAAAACGAAATCACAGTTCAACTGTATAAATCGTATTGCGCATAATTTTTTGTTACTTTTCTGGCTGTCATAACTCAAATTACATAATTAACATTCTTTGATTTAGTTTCGTAGGGAAACGTTTGTGAAGAAGAGGGATTGATGTAGACACACGTCAAGACCGAGTTACTTTGGGCTTCTTTCTTTTTATTAGAATTTTACGTGATATATGATATACGAGCAAAAGTAATGTTTTTTTGTCATTTTGAAAGAAAAATGAAACCCCGCAATTAGCAAATGGAAATAAAAATTAGAATATTTAGCATTCATGCATTTCATAATAATATGAATAGAATATTAAATCTTTAAAAATATAAACACGTTTGTGTCACGTATTCAATTCTAACGGGTGTACACCATTCCTGTAAAGAAGACGAGGTAGTTACTCGTTTCACTATCTTTGAACATTGGTCTGCTAGATTAATGTCAACTTAGGTCAACAACAGCAGTACCAGTAACAACAAGAACAGCGTACATGCCATGTATATAACTCGTTCAATAGATAAATAAATACATAAATAAATAAATAAAGTCCCGTATAGGAGTTGGGTGCATGTATGACATTTCCACCAGCTTATCTGACATGCTAAAAGTAGCAGCCAAATCCACCTCTAATTGTAAACTATATAACAAAGGTTTCAAATTTTTGGCACAAGGCCAGTACTTTCGGGGCAGTATGTCAGTCGATTACATCGATCTCAGTGCTCAACTGGTATTTATTTTATCGATTCCGAAGAGATGAATGGCAAAGTCAACCGCAGCAGAAGTTGTGCTCAGAATGTAAAGACAGATGAAATGCCATGTTAATGATTCTGCCAGCTCAACGCCTTTGTACATTATATAATAATGATAGAGGAATACTGGATCACGAAATTTTATATGTTTGAAAAGAGTAACGATTGAAGATCTTTGTTCATCGGTTAGATGCCGAAGTGGAGTTACTGATGATCTGTGAAACCGCTAAACACTCTTCAAATTCGTTTGCAGTCAAAATATATACATCTATATTCTTTTCTTTTTTTCCGAAAAAGAACACTAAACTTTCCGACGAAGTACATTATACTAATTTATGTTGGATCAATGTTCCTTCATATACTTTGAAATCATAATGTTGGTTTCCTGGGTTCTTGTGACGTAGATATTCATCCTGGGACCAGACGCCGATCCGTCACAGGATTACACATTTTTGCCAGCTGAGTTGACTGGAGCAACGTGAAATGAAGCAATTTGCTCAAGAACACATCTCATCACCTGATCCAAGAATCGAAACCACAATCTTTCGATCATAAGTGCAACAACCCTAATCCCGAAGCCACGTAGCTTCCCACTAATGTATGAAGGCTCTCTTTAAAATACATGTAGTTAACTTTTCTGTTGAACATTTATAAGGTGATAGTTAAATGATTCCAGAGGGCGATATTCTGGGGTGCAAGGAATGGGTTTTGGGATGGAGTGGTGTTAGGAGATAGGAAAAGACAATTGGTGGTGAGGAGAATAGAGATGATTGAGTCGGGGGTAACTAAGTGGAGGTTAAAGAAGATCAACCGGCTTCGAGGTGTAGAAACTAGTTGTGACAGAAAAAGGCGGTGAGTTAGAGAGAGAGGGGGGATGAGAGGAGGAGAAAGAGGTGTTGAGGAAGGGAGAGAAAGAATATTTGGAAGGTTTGAGGGTTGGATATTAGAGAAGAATCTTGTCAATATGTCGAATGACATTTTGAAGGTATGAGGCTGTGTATGATTAGTTGTACCAAATAGGATTCTGGGAATATTCCTTAATTACCCTAATGTAATTAATTCATTAAGAAAGTCGGGGTAATTTCTTAACATTTCATTTCGCATTTGCACGATATTAAAAGTAATTACACACGCACACACACACACACACACACACACACACACACACACATGCACACATATACGCGCACATACACACATTATGCCACGCACATATCATTAATTTAGAGAACAATAATGACTACTTGTACGTTTCGCTCAGGCCATTTCAGACTGTCGTAGGGATAAGAGAGTACCAGTGCATCTCTCGCGAAACTCATACTACGAGCTATAATTGTTACACCTACGTCTCAATGGGTGTGTTAACAAAATAAACTATATATATATATACATATATGTATATATATATATATATTTATATATATATATATATATATATATATATATATATATATATATATATATATATATATATATATAATGTATTACTTTGCAGTAAAATAAAGACCCATATGGGAAGAAGTAGAAATATAAATGCACATGAGTGGTACAACAAGGCAGCGATATTTACTGGAAATAGCAGTCGATACAAATACGACGCTATTGTATATACGCAGTGAAACTTAGCAATAGCGTCGTATTTGTACCGATTGCTATTTTCCAGTAAATATTGGTGCCTTCTTTTACCACTCATCTGTATATATATATATGTATATATATATATATATATATATATATATATATATATATATATATATATATATATATATATATATATATATCGCCATGATAGATCGCTAGCCACCACACATTCTTTATTTTCGCTCCTTGTTTCTTTCTGTGTTCCTTTCTGTGGAAGAGCGTAGGCTCGTAATATTAAAAACATTTTCACTCCCGAGCTTTATACTAATACATCTGTTTGTTGTCTACACCACCTGTCTTCGTCTTTTGTTTTTTTTTTGTGAAATCTCCCAATATATATATATATATATATATATATATATATATATATATATATATATATATATATATATATATATATATATATATATATATATATGGGAGAATATACAAATAATAACAACAGACGAGGACAGGTGGTGTAAATAACAAAAGTATATATTAGTATGACGCTCGGGAATACGGAAAGTCTTTGACGTTTCGAGCTACGCTCTTCAACAGAAAGAATACGGAGACAAGGAGAAAAACACGGAGAAAAAAAATTGAATAGTGTTCAGTCAACGGTCAATCATAATAATGGCCGATCATAACAATGACTGACCGGAAGTTAGAAATTCTTATTTCAGGAGAGCTAAGAAAGGGGGAAATAACAAACGGTGATCGGGAACGAGGGGCTGTGTGTGGGAGGTAGAATGCTGGTGATCTTGACGTATGTAGTGTGAAAATGGGGAAGGGAGAAAGGGAGAAAGTAGTTGGTCTGTTGTAGTGTGTGCGTGGTGTGATGCGAGGGTATTGGTGTGGTGTGCGTTGTGTGATGCGAGGGTATTGGTGTGGTGTGATGTGAGGGTGTTGGGAGGTGGGGAAGGCATGGGTGGAGTGTGGGTTAGGCTGAGGGTGGGGTAGAGGTAGGGGTCTGTGGGTAGGGGTGGGTGGTGGGTGTAAGGAATTGGATGGGGTGGAGTGGGAAGGTAGAGTAGGAGTGTGTTGGGGTGTGGTGGGATGAGCTTATGAGAGGGTGTTGACGAGGAGGGAGAAGGGGAAGGTGGATGTAAGAGAGGGGGACGATGGGTATGGGAGGGGAGAGGAAGAGAGGAGAGAGGGTGGGTATAAGAGAGGGAAGGTGGATTAAGAGAGGGGGAAGGTGGGTATGGGGGGAGAGAAAGAGGGGAAGGTGGGTATGGGGGGGAGAAAGAGAGGAAGAGAAAGAGAGGAAGAGAAAGAGAGTGAGAGAGAGGGAAGAGGGGTATGGGGGGAGAAAGAGAGGAAGAGAAAGAGAGTGAGAGAGAGGGGAAGAGAGTGAGAGAGTAAGGGTGAGAGAGTAAGAGAGTAAGAGAGTAAGGGTGAGAGAGTAAGAGAGTAAGAGAGAGGAGAGAAAGAGTAGGGGTGAAGAGAAGTGGGAGTGGAGACAAGTATGAAGAGAGGTGAAGAGTGGTGAAAGGAGAGAAAGAGTAGGGGTGAGAAGAAGTGGGAGTGGAGAGACGTATGAAGAGAGGTGAAGAGACGTACAAAGAAGTAGGAATCGGAGCAGGAGGTGGGGGAGGGGAGAGATGGGTGGTAGGAGGGAGGGTGGGGGAGAGAGACAGGAGGAGGGGGTTAGATGAAGGGTGGAGGGGAGTTGAGTCCATGTGGCGCAAAGGAGCGAAAACAAGCGATTAAAAAAGCCTACAAGTATACAACAGGAAGGGAGACAGACACTGATGGTGCCTAATACTTCACTATATATATATATATATATATATATATATATATATATATAGTGAAGTATTAGGCACCATCAGTGTCTGTCTCCCTTCCTGTTGTATACTTGTAGGCTTTTTTAATCGCTTGTTTTTTTATTTATTATGCATTTTTTCATTTAAATAAGGGTACTCACTCACACCACTTTTATTAACAGTTCATTTATATATCTATATATATATGTGACTCTGCCCTTGCCTTCACTCCACCTTTTCTCTCTTGCCCCTCTTGTTTCTATTTCTAGCCTGTCCACTTTCCCTTTTTACTCTCATTTGTATGTATAGCCTTTCTCTTTCCCTCTACCCCCTCCATTATTTCCCTTATTTTCTCTGTCCTGCTCGTTCTCCCTTTCTGCTTTACCTGCTGCTGACACGTGATCCATGGCCAGCTTTTTTCATACAGGCCACTCAACTATCTGGTTGCAAAAGAAAAAAGACAAAAAAAAGTTTCGGTCCCTTACTATTTGCTGTTTTCTACATCCTTCAGGATTTCTTTTAAAATTTACCCACCATTCTCGTCTTTTTGACCCAAAGGCCGTATTTTGTTCTTTTCCTATTTATTTCGTCTTTGTCCATCGTCTTAAATTACATCATTTGTTTTGGTTGCTTGAGGTCCTATATTCTCTGCGACTTTCGCAGGCACCGCCAGTATGAGAAGTCCTTGGTCTTATTATTAATGGTGCGAAACAGGGTATTACCATTCGGTTGATAACTGATGAGGAATTGGAGATCTTCAGTGCCTGTCTCCCGTCCGGTTGTATACATATACGTTTTTTGTCTGTCGTTGTTTATTTCCCATGAAGTTTTTCGTTTATTAAATAACAGTACGCACGCACACCGCTTTTTATAAACAGTAAGTTTATATATATATTTATATATTTATATATATATATATATATATATATATATATATATATATATATATGTGAATATATATATGCATATATATATGTGTGTGTGTGTGTATGTGTGTGTGCGTGTGTGTGTGTGTATATGCATATATATTTAAAGTAATAAGGCGATCAGAATGTTGGATGATTATATATATATTTTATTTATTTATATTTTATTTACATTTTTGCGCTTTCTTCCGTTATCAGATTTATCAAAATATAGTTTAAAGTTTGATTACTTAGCCTTTTTTATACATATATAAAGAATTTGGTTGGATTTGCCAAGCCACAGAGAAGAAGGAAGAAAACAATTTTTGAGAAGGAGGGGGGGTAAAGAGCCATGGCTTTTGTATTGGTATGGTTAGACTTGTTTGTTTAGTAATTAGTGGCCTTTTAAGCTGGGGAAGGAAAAAGAAGAGAAAAGAAAAATGATTTTTGTATTTGAATTGGTCAAGGTTTTAATTAAAAAGACCATATGTTTTTGATGCTTTTCATAAAAATTATAATTGTATTTCCAGTTCTTGTTCTTTTGTGTTCATGAAAGAATAGTTGTATGGATGTGGTCAACTTTTTTTGATTGAAATTCTAGATGTCTTCGAAAGAGTGATTTATGAGTTCACTATACACTCACACAGCAATCATATATATATATATATATATATATATATATATATATATATATATATATATATATATATATATATATATATATATATATATATATATATATATATATATATATATATATATATATATATATATACATACATATACACATATACACATACATATACACATATATACATACATATACACACAGACAAAGGAAATGCTACAATGGTGATGAACAAGACTGACTACTCCGAAAAACTGGCAAGTCTTATAAGTGATGGTATCTACAGCTAAGTAAAGAAAGATCCAACTCTAAAAACAAGGAGGAAGTTGTCACAGATCTTGATCAAGAACAAGGATCACTTTACACCAATGAAGTACAGACAACTGACTCAACACTACAGTAAACTACCACACGTATACGGTCTTCCTAAGATTCACAAGGATGGTATTCCATTAAGACCTATAGTGAGCTGTAGAGGTTCAGCCTGTCATCCACTAAGCCGCTTCCTTGTGGATATAATCAGTCCATTAGCAGGAAAATCAACATCATACGTGAATAATTCCACCCACTTCACAGAATTGATCAAGGATACCCCATTGAATACAACTAGATGGTTAGTCTAGATGTGATACGTCTGTTCACCAATGTCCCAACTGGTGAAGCACTATTGGTGATTCAAGAAAAACTAGTGACAGACACCCATCTAAAAGAACGCACTAGTATACCAATAAGAAACGTGATGAAAATGTTGACCTTCTGTGTAGAAACTACTTACTTCAGTATGGACACTGATATATATTGACAAAAGACGGTTTAGCTATGGGTTCGCCATTATCACCGAAAATAGCCAATATATTCATGTAATACTTTGAGAATTTGGCTTTAGGATCAACACCACTAAAAGCAACCCTATGGCTGCGATATGTTGATGACACCTTTATACTCTGTCCCCACCAGGAAGATGACCAAGTGCTGTTAGATTATGTGAACTCAATAAAGCCATCCATACAGTTCACATTGGAAAAAGAAAAAAAGACAATCAGCTAGCATTCGTAGACGTATTAATAATAGCACCAAGTATGGATTCAGGACATCCGTATACCAGAAACCGACCATCACTGGATGATACCTCAGCTTCAACTCCCACCATCCATACAGTATAAAGAGAGTGATTGCTCAGTGCCTAAAACATCGAGCAATGAATATAAGTAGCGATCATGATATCCACCACGAAGAAATGATCGAAATACCCACCATGAAGAATCGAAGTATAGACTTGACAGAGCAAAAAATTGGTGCGACCACAAATCTGAAGGCATTCTCGAAAATAGAAATGCAAAGATCCTCTGGGATGTTCTGAATCATTGCGACCAGGAGATTCAGAATAGGAAGCCGGACATAGTCTTAATTGCTGGATCATTGACATAGCATGCCCAGATTTGTTCAGTGAAGGTTCATGGTTTAGTGGTTAGGGTATTCAGCAAACGGTCCTAAGGCTGTGAGTTCGATTCCTGGCAGTACATTATGTCCTTGAGTAAGACACTTAATTTCACGTTGTTCGAGTCCACTCAACTGATAAAAATTAGTTGCACCTGTAATTGAAAAGACCACACTTGTCATATTCTGTGTCACACTGAATCTCGTGATTTAGCGTGAGAACTACCGTTAATAGTACGCGAGTTAATCGAGTGCTCAGTCACTTATATCTTAATTTTATGAGCAGATTGTTCCGTTGATCGAAACAACTGAAACGGCCATCGTCGTAGCCAACGGTGTGCTAGCAGCTTTGTTCATGCATACCAGATTAAAACCCGTTCATAGAATTGGTCATCATGATTGTCTTATTTTCTATCAGTCTCTCCGTTGTTTGTTTCTTCTTTATTTATAGCTATTTGATATTTAAAATTTAGTTGTATCGAATCTAGTCCCGTTACTCGGGAGACCGCAATGCACAAGGAATCGTAGAAAACCATCTTTTGAACCGAAATGGTAGAATGGTAGGCGTCAACATACATAACTAAACTACTCAAAGTGCTCCATGAGATTCTGGAATTTCTTTATCATATCATCTTTATGCAATGTAGAGTCGTTTGATGTCAGATTAGTATACAACAAGAGACGCATATTAAAAGTGTAATATGTCGCAATATATCTAGAACTGTCTAGACTTGGATTAGTATCACGATAGCACATGTTATAACTTCATTGCAGCAGTGTAAATAGTAAAGTTAGTAAGTTTTCTTTTGCTATGTAAATAAATTTTTAAAATTTTATTTGATACCTTCAAAATAGTCATAACTTATTCTAATTTGAGTATACTACATACATATATCTTCACTCATATTTCTCATAAATATCTGCAAACAGACACATACAACCCCACCCCATATGTATATATATATATATATATATATATATATATATATACAGAGAGAGAGAGTGAGAAAGAGATAGACAAACGACGTGACATCTCGTCAGAACTACCCTTGTCACCAGGTGTATCGCTCTGACTTGCCTTAACAGTGAACGAGGTTATAGAATACACAATTACATGGGGGCTAAATTGATGGGCAGGTAACTCAGTTAATGCAAAAATGGAAAAGTAATGTTTGGAAATTCTAACCGACACACACACGCGCCGATCGCGCGCACACACGCTGGTATAAACATACAAATATCTATCTATCTATCTATCTATCTATCTATCTATCTATCTATCTATCTATCTATCTATTTTAAAAAATAACGTCGACCACTAACGTGGACAATTAATGCGCTAGAAATAGATCACATCTTGTGTCTATTA
>NC_142940.1:15078283-15113283 GCF_046866305.1 Octopus bimaculoides | reverse complement strand
TCTTCATAAGTTATTTCAGGAAATTAGAAAATTATAAGAGGAAAATGATTAAGATTTTCAATTATAAACTTTAAATAAAATTTAATTAGACGCTTTGTTATCACGAAGCCAATACACACAAAACTTCGCATAGGAGACAAACCACGTATATAACCAAATATTCGTGTTAGGATTCTCACTAAAGTGAGTAAGCACACCACCTTCGCGTAAAAGTATTGCAAATAAATTAATGGTCACCTGCTACACAGTTTTATATCTATCTCACCTGCTCGCAGGGTCTCTGATATTCTAAAGTACTTAACCTTAGGCTATATAACGCGCTATTGAAGATCAGTGAGTGTTTTTGTGTTTTCATAACAAATACTTCTTCGTTACTCTTTACTTACTTGTTTCAGTCATTTGACTGCGGCCATGATGGAGCACCGTCTTTAGTCGATAAAGTTATTCTTTGTAAGCCTGTTACTTATTCTATCGGTCATTTTTGCCGAACCGCTAGGTTACGGGGACGTAACCACAGCAGCATCGGTTGTCTAGCGATGTTGGGTGTACAAACACACACACACACAAATACACACACACACACACACACACACACACACACACACACACATATATATATATATATATATATATATATATATATATATATATATATATATATATATATATATATATATATATATATACATATACATGACGGGCGTCTTTCAGTTTCCGTCTACCAAATTCACTCACAAGGCTTTGTTCGGTCCGAGGTTATTAATGTTTTAACTTATTTTACTTAAGTCATTAGACTGCAATCATGCTGGAGCATCACACGCACACGCATACACACATATATAACAAGCTTCTTTCAGTTTCTTATTTCTTTATTGCCCACAAAGGGCTAAACACAGAAGCGACAAACGAGGACAGACAAAAGGATTAAGTCGATCACATCGACCCCAGTGCGTAACTGGTACTTAATTTATCGACCCCGAAATGATGAAAGTCAAAGTCGACCTTGGCAGAATTTGAACTCAGAACGTAACGGCAGACGAAATACCGCTAAGCATTTCGCCTGGCGTGCTAACAATTCTGCCAGATAGGCACACACAGACAGACAGATAGAGAAATAGAGAAAGATAAATAGGCAGACAGACAGCTAGCTAGATAGAGAGACATACAGACAGGGAGGCAGGTAGATAGAAAAGGTTGATAGATAGATAGCTTCTTTCTGTTTCTGTCTACCAAATCTACTCACAAGGCTTTGTCGACCCGAAGCTCTAGTAGTAGACACTTGCCCAAGCTGCCATGCAGTGGGACTCAACCCCGCTACTATATGTTTAGAACGCAAACTCCTTACCACACAGCCACGCCAGTGCCAAAAATTTCCGATATTCGATATAAGCTTTTCATTCAATTTAAATTAGACATTGTGTGATGAGGTCACTGCATATTTGATATTTGTATTCGTGTTTATAAAACGTCAATTTTTATTTAATTTAAAGTTAGAAAATTTAATAATTCCACAATCGGTGATATAATATGCATTCATATATTCGAATACTGCAACTTGGAATAGTGCCATGTACTTACAGCACGTATTTTAAACTGTAATAGAGATACCTCTCTACATATTTTAATCTTTCAGTCTTGATTCGATGTACTGCGTTCAATTGCTTACATTATTTAATGAAAAAAAATTCATACTAAGAGACTGAGTCCAGTCGTAACTTACTGAAGGAAAATAACGCAGATTCATTGCGTAATATACTTGTCTATCTATCTATCTATCTATCTATCTATCTATCTATCTATCTATCTATCCATCTATCGTCTGTCTGTCTGTCTGTCTGTCTGTCTGTTTGTCTGTCTGACTATCCGTCCGCGTGTGTGTGTGTCTGTCTGACTACCTTAGCAGTTGTTATTTTGTCTATAGGTGTCTTTCTGCGTATGTGCACGTGTCTATAGGCACACACATACACACACACACATACACACACACATACACAAACCCATATGCACACGCGTGCTCACACACACACACACATACACATATACATACGCACCGACACACACACACACGCACACACACAAACACACACGCACACACACACACACACACACACACACACATACATTTATATACATATATAGACAGGCAGATAGATTCACCGATGAATAGACAGTTAAATACACACAAGGCAAATAGTTAGATGGATAGATAGTTTGATAGATAGCCAGACAGACAGACAAATAGGCACATATAAATTAATAGACACAGATAAACAGGCAGACAGTCAGCTAGTTAGATAGACAGACATACATACATACATACAGACAGACAGGCAGACAGGCAGGTAGATAGAAAGGTTGATAGATAGATATATGGGTAGATAGATAGATAGATAGATAGATAGATAGATAGATAGATAGATAAAGATGTAGAAGTATGCCCACGTACGCTAGACGTATTAAATATAAGTGTAGAATTATATACAGACATTTCATATAAAAGGTAGTACCACTCGTTGGCTCCAGGGCATATTCTTATATCTTATTATCAAAAACAACTTTGTTTACATTAAATATTGTTTGTTTACATTATCGTATATCTTCTGTTGAGGACTGTTATTGTAATATCATTAATTGTTTTTTTTTTTTTTTGTATTTCTTTCAATAAGTCTATAAGACAGACGTTGCAATAGTATGAAATTTAATCGTCATCATCATCATCATCATCATCATCATCATCGACAGTATCATCGTCAACGTCAAATATTCGTCTGCGTCGTCGTCTTCGTGGTCGTCAGTGTCATCGCTTTCTTCATCATCATGACCGCCGTCCTCAATATCCTCATGACCGCCGTCATCAATATCCTCATGACCGCCATCGTTGTCGTAGTCGTGGTTATGCTGACCATCATTGTCTGCTCCTCCTCCTCATCATCGTCGTCGTCATCGTCGTCGTCGTCGTCCTCCTCCCCCTCGTCCCCACCCTCGTCCTCGTCCTCCTCGTCCACCTCGTCCTCCTCGTCCACCTCGTCCTCCTCGTCCACCTCGTCCTCCTGCTCGTCCTGCTCGTCCTCCTTCTCGTCCTCCTCGTCCTCCTCCTCCACCTCCTCGTCGTCGTCGTCCTCCTACTCCTACTCCCTTCCTCCTCCTTCTCCTCGTCCTCTTCCTCCTAATCCTCCTCGTCCTCTTCCTCGTCCTCTTCTTCGTCCTCTTCCCCGTCCTCCTCCATGGCCTCCGCTTCGTCCTTCTCCTAATCCCCCTCGGCCTCTTCCTCGTCCCCTTCCCCGTCGTCCTCCACCTCCTCCTCTTCATCCTTCTCCTAATCCTCCTCGTCCTCTTGCTCCTCCTCCTCCTAATCCTCCTCGTCCACTTCCTTCGCCTCCTCCTCACTCCCATCATCATCATCATCATCAACAACATTATCGTCGTCGTCGCTTCTGCCCTTGTAGTCGTCTTCTTTCTCATCGACATCACGCATCTCCCTTTTTCCCCCTCCGCCTCCCGATCAGTGCCATCGTCATTGTCCAAACGCTTTGGGGAGGGGAGAAATCGTTGCGGGTGTTGCTTTTGTCTAGGTGTCTGACTGTGCAGACCTGATGAAACAGATTCATACCAAACATAAGAGGCCAAACCCATAGCCATCTACGCAACAAATCCGAGTACTATGGCTATCCGAAGTATCCATCCTACTGTAATATGGACGCGTTTTTATTTCAAAGCAAAACTTTTAGCTGCTATTACTAGCAGGTCATATAATCTCGTATAGGTGCTTATCTTATGATAACATAGCTGTTGAAATACATTAATCGAAGACACAGCAATCGCTAAAGACAGGGTGCGAAGTACTCTTTATAAGTATCTGAATGTTTGCACAGACTGATTGAAATAAAATAATAAATTCGACATATCGATGAATGTGGTAGCGATTGTTTAAGTATCGATGTGTTGGATAGAAAGCAATGCAGAATGCCTACGAGATTTTGGTTGTTAGATGACCACACTATTGCAGGTTGTTGAGACATTCGAAAGACATTCTGAAGCTGTTATCTGCTTCTTCTAAACAGATTGATATAAGATTTAATATAAACGATAATGTGTGTGCTTGTGTTTGCGCACGTTTGTATGTGTGTGTATGTGTGTGTGTGTGTATGTGTGTGTGTGTGTGTGTGTGTATGTGTGTGTGTGTGTGTGTGTGTGTGGGTGTGTGTGTTTGTCTTTTTACAGACATCGTCACGAAAGATATTCTGCTTTAATTATAATTGTGTATATAAGGTTTTCCTACTAGTCCGCTCATGCATTTATAAATATATACACACACACACAGAAGAACTTATACGGGAATACATATACACATGTTCATGTATGTACAAATGTATGTATATATTTGTATGTAAGCGTGTATATGTATATATACGTATATATATATATATATATATATATATATATATATATATATATATATATATATATATATATATATATATATATATATATATATATACACATGCAATTGTGGATGTGTATATATGTATATGGATATATATGTTCACAGAACCGAGAACACATTTACACGTATGGGCTTGCATGCATGCATGTATGCACATATGAAATACACTCATAAAATACACACACACACACACACACAGACATACACACACACACACACAGAAACACACATATTAATATACATGTATGCATATGTGTGTACACATATATACACACATACAATCATATTAAATATATAATATATGTGAACGTGGCGAAACCATATATCATTTTAATGAAAACGGATAACAAAAATGAATAAATAAAAGAAAGACAAGAAAGTGAGAGAGATAGAGAAGAGGAGAATGTAAGAGAAAGGGAAGGAAAAGAGAGAGAGAGACAGAGAGACAGAGAGAGAGAGGGAGAGAGAGAATATACAAGAAAAAGAGAAAGAAAAGACTAAACAACAAAACTTAAAGTAACAAATAAATACGAACGAAAGGAAAATAATTCCCCGTTCGCAAATTATTTCATCATATTACTGAATGGCGTTTAATCCTTCGCTTGAAGATTAGTGTAAGAGATTTTCAGAAATATTATCACTGGTTTCTGTTTAGAATTATTAATATTTTTCAGAAGACTCAACAGAACAACATGTTCTACGGCAAACTGCTGCAATATTAACATATTTGCAGCTTTATAGTGTATTTACTGCGCGTTCTTTCCTGCACGCTGATCCGTTAAGGAAACAAATATATAATCGGATTCCTTGTAAAATTGTCATACATACATATATATATATATATATATATATATATATATATATATATATATATATATATATATATATATATATATATGTATATATATATATATATAAACACACATACACACACATACACACAGGTACACACACACCCATATGTAGTATTGGTATAGGCGGAAAATGATTTCGTTTCGTTATTAATATTACGATCTGAATTTATGCGTATCAGATACAGTGTCATAAAAAGAGATGCGATATGATAAACACATACACGTATTACTGCATACACGCAGATATATATATATATATATATATATATATATATATATATATATATATATATATAAAATATACAAGAATAAGGGCAGAGAATCGTCAATTAATAATAGAATTAATAATTAACAATTCTGCCAAGTAGTTCAGTATGAAAAAAACCTTTATCGGTAAGACTATTTATCATTATAAATATACAGGGATTAGCAATTGAGTTGCTTCTCCAACATACTGAAAATTTAGAAATAGCAGTCAAAGAACTACTGATTCCAAACTACAAATTTTCTCTAAAGTGGATGGCGATATTTATGGCACACATAGAACAAAAAACCGGAGGGAAAAGCGTAAACAAACCAAGCCTTTAGTTAATTGGATACGAATCGTTTCATGGTTAAGTGAATGGAAATTTCACTATTCCAATCTTCAGCCTCAATATTCTGATAAATTTGAAAGTGTCTCTAAAAAAATTCACGGTAATCTTTGGCCATGCGACACCAAAAATCAACGATAAGAAAGGCACTTACGAATTCATCGGCTAGCGAGTTCAGGCACCTCACCTCAAAGAAATCTATTCCATGTGCGTCACAAATAGTCCCGTATGAAAAAAATTTGTAGTTTGGAATCAGTAGTTCTTTGACTGCTATTTCTAAATTTTCAGTATGTTGGAGAAGCAACTCAATTGCTAATCCCTGTATATTTATAATGATAAATAGTTATATATATATATATATATATATATATATATATATATATATATATATATATATATATATATATACATATATAGAAAAACATGGATATATATATATATATATATGTGCAAACACATACACACGTATATTGTACATGATTATATATTATATAATTGTGCGATTGTCATAAACATATATTAAATAAATTGGTATGTATGTAGATGGCATATATATATAATATATATATATGAGTTGTGTGTTTAGGAGTCTGTGTATGTGTGTGTGTGTGTATGTGTGTGGGTGTGTGTGGGTGTGTGGGTGTGTGTGTGTGTGTGTGTGTGTGTGTGAGGGAGAGAGTGCATATGTGTGTTCAGATGCACATAATTTGCATATTTCTGATTCTGATAGCTAGTCATTAATTAAGATAAATATATTTTATGCACAATACAACGTGCATTACAAAGATTGCAATATATCTAAATATGAAGATCCTTATACATACATCATAATATAGATAGATAGATGTACAATATAGATACAGACATCATGATGTAGATACAAAGATGTATATATATGTGTGTGAGTACATATAGGAATGCAAACACACACACACACGCACACACATACATATGTACATGTATGTAAAAGCATACGCGCACATATAGAAATACATTGACGCTTAATCACAGACACTATCATGGTGAAAGAGAAAGGTAGTTACTATAATGATTGCCAATCGTTTCCTTTGGATGGTGGTACTACGAAGAAAGAGATTATGAAGGAAAAGCATCAAGTGTGTAAATATTTGATATGTAGTTTTATAAATTCTGCTGCCAACCTTTTGTTTTTACAGAATCTCTCGTTCTTTTTACCAAGTAGATAATATTTCAGATGATCTGGCTGATGGAACAAATCCTCACCAAACTTAGTAATATATTCTTTGTCCCTTATATATACATAGACTAACAGTCTCATATAACACCACATACACACACACATGCACACACACGCCAATTTGTTGCGATCAGTCATTCAATACATTTGACAGTTTCTTTTCCCCAAATGCTTGAGGCCGGAAGTGCTTCAGAATTCGGAATAATTGTATGTTTTCATCTTTAAAATAAGACAGTTTGGCTCTAGGACACGAGTATAAACACGCTATACATTTACATTTCAAAGTACAACTTATACATTTACCATGAAGACAGTCTTAAAAATTTACTGCTGCACGAACTTCACACGACATGGCAGTCTCACTTTGGAATGTTTCGTCTTTCGCTAAAACAAATCCGCCATTTCTCTATCGCTTCAGATTGTTAAACAAAGAAAAAAATAACATGCTACTGCCGCTTTTTTTCAATTTCGTTTATTCTCACCAATACAATAGCATATTTCATGATATTTTTCAAGTGTCCAGGAAATTTTAACTTGTAACGCCTTTGTCACTCGAAAACATTTCGTATCTTCAGTACGTTTGAATTTCAAAATTTCAGATTTAGAGATAAGCAATTTTGGTCTATATATGACAATAATAAACACAAATGCTTAGCGGAATTTATCTGTCTTTACGTTCTGATTTCAAATTCTGCCGTGTCGGCTTAGACTTCCATTTTCTTTTTGTGGTCGATAAAATAAGTAACAGTAGATCATTGGGATCGATGTAAGCAACTTAACCGCCTCTCTCCGAGATTGCTGGCCCTGTGCCAAAATTTGAAACTAATATTTAGAAGGAAGAAGGCTCCGAGCTGACAGAATCGTTAACATGACGTTCTGCGTTGAAACTCTACTGGAGTCGATTTTGCCTTTCATTCTTTCGGATTTGATAGAATTAGTACCTGTGAAGTACTGTGACCGATATAATCGATTTACCACTTCGCTCAAAATTGCTGGCTTTCTACCTAAACATGAAATTAATATTATTAGTCAAGTCATTAACATTTCATTAATGAATTAATCGAGAGCTTGATTAATCGTTCGGTTAATCAATCAATTAGATAGGTTTATCGAAATTTTTCGTTGCCATTCACGACCTCCTGATTGACACACCCTCTCTATTCGAAATCTACTCAAGACAGAGTAGATTTCGAATAGAGAGCTCCAATTAGCTAATTAGGTATATTTTCAACAAATTTACAACTAATAATAAGCAAAATGAAATAGAAACAGTGCGTGGGTTATCATTGGCATAATGACCCTCCCTAGAGACAACAAAATTTATTTCAGCACACGGGATCGCAGCAAGAAACTTGCAAATCAAATGCAAAAACAGATTAACGCTTATCAACTGTATGTTTGTCTCTAGTTCATGGTAAATGATGACATAGTAAAAAGAAGAACGTGGACGAAGTGACATATTCGCTCTCCTTTTTAGCAATAAGGACGTAAGCAAAGCGGTATAATTCTGAAATATAAATTGATAGCAGCGACAAGTATATACAATTTATTTTTGGAAGATGATCAAACTGAGTGTCATAGTGATGTAGTTTTCACAGCAGGAGGTGACAACTAGCAAAGGAACCTCTTGGCAGCATTTAGAACATTCTGAGTAAGTTCCATTAATATTTTAATTTCATTTCTGTGTTCTTCACCAACCTAACTGATCTATTATCATTATTTCATTGAACAAAGTCAATATGTTTTGTTTGATGGGTGAGGTTCGATTTCACAATAATGGAAATGACTCGCAAAGTGACGACTGGTAAAAGAATATACTTATTGATTTTAGTCGAGAGATGCTATGGTATTATTCCGACGGTTCAATGAACATGATTTCATATACTTTAGTGACATTTTGTTTGGTCTGTTGAGTGGGTCTTTTCATTGTAAATTCTATGATTCGTCTCGATAACAGACAGAAGTACCAGAAATCTGGTGAAACATTTCTTCGATGAATCATATCTTTTTATATTTGAAAGAGAAATATTCTTTTTCACTCGCCTATACGATGAAGAAAAGCCCAGTCCTTGTCACTTATAAGAAAAGGCATTCTTTGGCCCTGGTCTGTAGCAGAAGCCAATTGCCTAAGGTACTGCACAGTGGAATTGATGCCGAAAGCACTTCATTTTCATTCTTTTAGAATTTTCGGTCGCATTTAGAATTTTCCGTCGCCACATACCATTGTTGTCATTAGAAATTAAATATCAAATATCATGTATGATTCTTAAGAATTTTATTTCATCATCCGCAGAGTATACATGTTCATATACACACACATTCAACCGACATCCGATGCAGACTTTCTAGAGTTAATACCAAAAATATTACCCAATTCATAAGCAGTTGTCCGAAAATGTCATCACGGCATCGTTTACCGATGAGACATGATGTTGTAGCTAGGACACTGTATAACGAGATCCGTCGCAAGGATAAGACAAAGAAATAAGAACCAACAGTATGGTGGAAGCCATAACCACTTATAATACAACAGAAGTACTGGTGAAATGTCCCAGTGAAAACCTCAATAAAATATAAACGCAATAGAGCTGACATAATGATTTGGGATAGAGAAGAAAAACTGTGTACAGTTACTCAGCGGATGTTAACACAGAGATAAAGATCAGTTAAAAAGGAAATACTCACGCTGAAATATTGAGGAATCTATAAATAATCTATCCAGATTACATGTTCAGGTTTGTACCTGTAATTATTGGGGCACTGGGATATGTAACAGACTGCCTAAACACCAATATTGAGAAATTAGGCTTCTAAAAACCAGAAAGGAGAAAACCGATTCGAAGACTACAGATCTAATCATCACTCGAATTGCAAAAATCTGTGAAACTTTCCAGAGTTTTCATCATTTAAGTACATATGAGTATGTCTAGACATGCAACTATATGCATGAGAATACATACATAAAACAGAACATACAAATCTGCACATATACATACATGCATACATACACACACACACACACACACACACACACACACACATATATACACACACACACACACACACACACACACACACACACACACACACACACATATATATATATATATATATATATATATATATATATATATATATATATACATTTAAATACACACATATAAACGTATATGTGTTTATATGTTTACATATTGTTGAATATATATATATATATACATATGTAATTATATATATATATATATATATATATATATTATACATATGTAATTATACATACAAACACAAACACATGCAATATATACATCTGACCTACATGGAAAGCATCTGTCATTCTTTCTTCTGTGTCTTTGTGCTTCCTCTAACGCTTGACAAACGTTTTTATTTTGTTTTACGTGCTCTTATCTTAATGGTTCACCAAAACAGATCCATAGAGTACATACTGCCTTTCAAAGCAAATACTGAGATCGATTTGTTCCACTAAATCATTCATGGTGATGTGCCCTATATGGCTGCAGTCCGATGACTGAAACAATTGAAAGATTTAAGAAAAAAGAATGAAATATTACTTTATTCTTCTAAATCTTCACCTGAAGGTGGTCTGTTCGCCACAAAATATTATATAATATACACAACAAGAATAGCCCTTATATACCACGCAGAGTTACATGTTTATGAAATATATGCATATCGTATTAACTTACAAGCGTTCTTATCTTCCTTTCATTTCTTTTCTTTCTTATTTTCCCATTGTTATTCTGTCATATGACTTTCAACTTACCATTTCGTTTCTCCTATTCAATACAAGGATGAATAACCCATTCCATCCAGCCATGTAAGAAGAAGTATTATATATTGTTCATTGTTGCTCTGATAAGGAATATTGCTCTAAACATGGCAAATATTTCTATCTCACTGCACTAGAACTTACATTTCTTGAATATATATGACATTAGATATGTATTATGCTACAGGATCGACAAAATTGAATTGTTCAAAGCCGTAGAAATTTATATGCATTGATAATAATGCGAAAAGCAAGGGAGAAATTGTTTGTTAAGATACTGACCGAAAATCTAAGTTTCTTGTTAATACATTTACATACATGATAATAATTTCTATTAAAAGCACTTTTGCTTACATTCTTTCTTCGTAATTTGACTCCACCGATATTCTCACAAACGTATATTTTCAAGGAGAATTGAAGTATATCAGAAATTGATGGCATAATATTTGAGTTTCAACTCCATGTTTAAATTCCACGTATGAAGTATAAGACGTATGTTGTATTGAGTTGTGAATATATTGTACGAACTATATAATTCCATGTGTATTTATTAGAACTTAAACAAATAGGCGCAGGCGTGGGTTAGTGGTAAGACGCTTGCTTCCAAACCCCATGGTTACGGGTTCAGTCCCACTGTGTAGCTCATGGGGTGTCTTCTACTATAGTCTCGGCCTGACCAAGCCTCGTGAGTAAATTTCATAGGTGGAAACTGAAAGAAAACCGTCGTATACATACATATATCATATATATATATATATATATATAAATCGAACGCCACGCATCCTTTTCCAAGTAAGTTTTATCTTAATATATATATATATTTAATATATATATATATATATATATATATATATATATATATATATATATATATATATATATATATATATATATATATATATATATATATATATATATACATATATATATATATATATATATATATATATATATATATATATATATATATATATATATATATATATATAACTGTGTGTGTCTTTGTCTCTCTGTTTGTCCCTCACTACTGCTTGACAACTGGTGTTGGTGTGTTTATGTCCCCGTAAGTGAACTGTACGGCAGAACATTTGATAGAATAAGCAGCAGGCATAAAAACATGTACTGGAGTCGATTCATTCGACTAAAGGTTCTCCAAGACTAAAACAAGTAAAAGAAAAACTCCATCTAAATGTGGATAGAATAATGAATTAAAATGATAGCAAACATTTATTGAAATTGCTTTTGTAATGAAAGACAGAGACACGAAACTGCGGTAAAACGAAGGTCCTTAACACACTGACATTCGTTGAAATGATAAGGACTAAATACTGATACTCATACAACATTATATCGTATGAAACAGTGCGATAGAAAATAAAATAAATATTAGAGGAATGAAATAGTTGAAGAAATGATATCCGAGAAACGAATTATACACGAAGAAACGTGCATACATTAACTATGTTCGTCCTAGACAAATGCACACAACCCTTCACGTACATAATACAAGCATACATCTACATAAGCACATGTACATGTATACATATGTATGTACAGATGTATGTATATATATATATATATATATATATATATATATATATATGTATGAATGTACGCACCTGTGCATGCATATAAAATGTGTGCATATATGCATGTATGTAGATATATATATATATATATATATATATATATATATATATATATATATATATATATATATATATATATATATATATATATATATATATATATATATATATATGTACAGACACATGAGGGTATGTTTGTGTATGTATATGCATGTAAGGCTTAGATATACCGAATCATAAATGCATTTATTCATAAATATACATCAACATGCATGCGTTTGTACGTACGTATGTGGCACATTGTATTGTTTAAAAGTTAATAACGAGGTTCTCCGTTCGTTTGATAGTTATATTTTTTCTTCTGTATGTATTTGCGATAGATATTTTAATATCTGTCTCCAATGAAGGCAGCGACAGAAAACTGACTAGCTTTTTTTTTTTTTTAAAGAATCCAATTGGTATCTTAAGGCAATGTCTTATTGTAAAATAACATTGAAAACAACATAGGTAAAGCAATTTCAAATTTAGATCGAAATATTAATATAGGAGTAGCTTCATAAAATGAAGGTAAAAAATCTCACGCAGATGTTCAATACGATATAGGAAAATCCACTGAAAATGAAAAAGCTGTAGATTTATATAGAGGAAACGAGGAACGCTAAAAAAATGCTTTGCATTTAATATTGTTTCATTTTTATTATATATTTTAGTTGTTTTTTTTTTTGTTGTTCTGAAAATTCTTAAAGAAAATATTAGTTATTGGCAGTTACATAATAGTGAGTTTTAGGAAGAAATCATTATGATATTAAAATATTACAATAGAAAATACTCAGCTGTTGATATGTCGTACGTAAACGAAATCTGTCATGGCTACACGGTAAAAAAACAAAAAATAAAAATAAATACAAAAACGAAAAAAAAAGAAGAAAAAAGAAAAACAAAACAAAACAAAACACGAAAATGGTTGCTAGAATTATTATAAAGGAAATTCGAACGTTCGTAACAAAGAAAAATATACAAGATAAAAACGAGCACCCGTATATTCTGAGACGTATACATACTAGAATAAGATCATGCACATTATCAAGAACATGCAGATGCGCTGCGAATTTTCATCCGAAATACATGTCATATGATGTGATTGAAATAATTTAATGTATCATGGTGTGTGTGTGTGTGTGTGTGTGTGTATTTATATATAGTATTATATTTTGTTATACCGTATTATGTTATATTATAAAATATAATACGTCATGGTGTTTAGATAATTTGTATGAAACTAATTGTAAATTTCTGAGCAGGTATATATATCCTGTTTAGGAGGGAAGAAGTGGAATAAAATTTCATATATTCTCTGCGTGGTAGGCTGTACACACACGCACGCACACACACACACACACACACACACACACACACACACACGCACGCACACACATAAATGTATGTATATATGTATGCTTATATATATATATATATATATATATATATATATACGTCTGTGTATATGCATATACGTGTGTGTGTGTGAATAGATATATGAATATATATATATACGTATACATAGACATAAATATATATACATACATACTTATATACATACATACATACATATATACATACATACATACACACACACACACACACACACACACACACACATATATATATATATATATATATATATATATATATATATATATTTATATATATATATATGTACACACGTCAAACTTAACTATTTCTCCGTAGATTAAAAAAAAATGATGTAGAGACTTAATCGATTTTCGACTCGTACTGTGTTCTCATCAGAAGTGTCTGCATCACTTAACCATTCTCAGAGAATAAGGTATCCAATCTCTTTATTCACAAAACAAATCTAGTGGCTTCAGAGAAGTGGAACAACTTATCTGCACGCGTTATATATGTAACACTTTATTTAATGAGAGCTGCTTCTCAATAGGGATCTCATCCCTTATAGAATCAAGATAGGATATAATATATGTAACCTATGCAGCGGATATGCAAATCGTGTAAATATAACCATTTCTTCGTAGATTGAAAAAACAATAAGACTTAATGACTTTTCTAACCTTATTGGCTTCTTATATATATATCTTTGCGTATCTGACGTCTGAGCGTAAGTAAATTCTATTGAAAAACGAAAATTACACTTTCCTATAATAAACTTGTCCCTCATCCATAACATGGTATAATGTTTCTCTTCGAAATTCCCAGAGCATTTTTATTTATTTTTGTTCCGTTCGTATTTTAAGGGCATATACTTCGTATCTTCACACCATTCCTTTGTTGTCATTACTGTTAGCAAATTAAATGAACACAACTCTTTTGGAATTCTCAATCATCCCATACTAACAGACTTCGTATGAAATCTTACATATTTGCCAACCGGAATGCTTCTCATCATTGCATCTCATTACCTATTGAGTACCAGACCGTCAAGCATCCTTAACCTAAGTTGTTTACTTCCATCCTAAACAGGATATATATACCTCTCTTTTCTCTTTTACTTGTTTCAGTCATTTCACTGCGGCCATGCTGGAGCACCATCTTCAGTCGAGCAAATCGAACCCAGGACTTATTCTTTGGAAGCCTAGTACTTATTCTATTGGTCTCCTATGCCGAACCGCTAGATTACGGGGACGTAAACATACCACCATCTGTTGTCAAGCGATGTTGAGGGGGGGGGGCAAACACAGACATACAAACATATACACACACATAAATATATATATATACATATGTACGACAGGCTTCTTTCAGTTTCCGTCTACCAAATCCACTCACAAGGCTTTGGTCGGCCCAAGGCTATAGTAGAAAACACTCACCCAAGGTGACACACAGTGGGAATGAACCCGGAACCATGTGGTTGGTAAGCAAGCTACTAACCACACAGCCACTCCTGCGCCTATATTTACAATTTACCTGCTCAGATATTTACAATTAGTTTCATACAAATTATCTAAACACCATGACGTACTATATTTTATAATATTCTATAATACGGTACAACATAATATAATACTATATATAAACACACACACACACACACACACACACACACACACACACACACACACACACACACACACAGATACCATGGTACATTAAATTATTTCAATCACATCATATGACATGTATTTCGGCTGAAAATCCTCAGCGCATCTGCATGTTCTTGATAATGTTCATGATGTTATTCTCGTATATATAGGTCTAAGAATACACGGGTGCTCGTTTTTTACTTCGACATTACCGCCTCTTCTCCCAAAGAAGGCTATATATTTTACGAATCAAAACTAACCACACGCCAACTAATGAATTTCTGTATGAAAGGGTTAATCAGTCACCGATCCACCTGTTCTATGTTGAAAACCACCTGCAAGTGCATATGAATTATATTTAACTTCCTTGGTCCAGATTCAAAGAGATTACCCGCACACACTAAGCTTAGAATGTTTGAATTACAGCACCATATCTTCCAATATGTGGCAACGTATGGCTTAGAGGTTTGGGTGTTGAAGTCAAAATCATAAGCTTCTGTTTCCGATTTCTTTCGACCGAGTGATGTATTTTATTCTTGAGTAAAAGTGATGGAAAATGTAGGCTGTACCTAAACAACAAAATAATTATTTAGAAAATCTTCCATTACCGAGACACTTGCATAGACTACAAGAGCAAAACTTTTCATTCGTGCCACATGAATGTAAGTGATTGATTAACTATGTGATCCACCGTCATTGTAAACGCCAGGACCTCCACTATAGGGACTCCTATCAGCACAACTTTACAGTCCCGCAAAGTATTGACCATACCCAACCATAAACACATAAACACAAAAGCTCCCTTTACCAGGATACCTACCTAAACTACCGGACACTTTTCACTTGTGCCACATTTGAGAAAGTAAGTGATTGATTAACTACGTGATCCACCATCATGATAAACGCTGTGTGTGTGCGTGCACGCGGATGTGCGTGCGTGTGCCTTTTTTGTGTGTTTATATATGATAATAAACGATAGTGTTATTGATTAACAACATATATTACCAGATATGGTAATTACTTTCAGAAATATAAATGGTACTAAATTTTAATGCTCATTTTGATTTCATGTCTTGTGGAAATTTTCACAAATGTCAGGTTTAAGAGCAACGACGACTCCAAATTTAGCGAGAATATTTACAAATTAACAAGTCATATTTGTTGAGTCCAAACCTACAAAGTCATAGAACTATGACATACGAATTACATATAGTAAACTATATTCGATGTTCATGTTTCTAATTAGGCTAATGAGTGAAAGTATAGTTTATAAGATTAATGGATATTTACTTTTGATGTAGAGTGGTTTGTAGTTATGTCATCAAATTCTTGGCAAATATAGTCTGGCAACAAAGCTGTTTCGTACAGCGAGGTTAATATTTTATTGATGATAGCGTAAACTGACACAGACTCAAGTTGTAAAATAAAACCTCTGGTATGGTCTGAAAACTAATCAGCATAATTCATTACACAAGTCATCATACAACAAAAGAACTAATTAATTTACTTAAATGAATATACATTGAATATAGATTTAGTGATACTGTAGTGATTTGTGATATTATAACACCAAACTGTCTACAGAGACATATTACGAATGGAGACTGCTTGTTTCGAACTGAAAGAATTTCATCAGGTTTCTCTTACTGCAAGGCATAAATTTATCTTAAACATATAAATATGCATTCAAACATATATCACAACATATATGACAGATAATGATACATAAATGACACGAATACTTAACTGAAAATATTAAATTTATGAATGTAATCAACACATTATCCTGCAGCTATTGATTTAATGTTGCTACCGTGTTTCATCTTTGTTTCAGTATGATGTAAATATAGTTTATATGATTACACATATTCTCTATGTTATTATCTGTAAATTTATATGAATGCATGAATGCATTATTTTGAATACATTATTAACGTTTATTCTTAATATAGTTTATATATTACGTTGAAGTTGAAGATAAGAGAAAATCACATTAAATTCTTTGCAGACATTAAAAGTCTGGTAGTTTGAAATCCCAACGGGGTCAGCATTATTATTCGTCCTTTAGGTCTTGATAAAATTATTCCTAGTTAATGCTAAGATCCTCTTATGCAAACATTTGGTCTCATATCTATTCAAAATTTTAAATTTATAAATACTAAATTATAACAATTGTAAACCTTTCGTACGCGACTTAAACAGCGAATTTAGAAATGTCTTATATAGACAAAAATCGAAGGGTATTTAGAAAACAAAGCTTTGAAGTTCAAATATTACGTTATGCTGTTTCATATGTATAATAATTTGCTTGTTTCTGACCTGAAGTATTAAGCATGCAAGAATTTAAATTATTCACCATTTGATTCAGCAGTGTCTCAAATTAGTAACTTAAACACCATAAAATTTCGAAGTATTATTATTTGATTCTAGTATTATACCAGAGCAGCGGGTAATCTGGTATTTGTCTGCTGTTAGACATGCCAGAATTATAATGTGGGAGCGATTGGGGAGAAAACGTTTAAGGACACATACACAAAATTAAGTTGGATTGAATTCTACACTGAAAAGTAAGTAACGTGAAGAGGTTAATGAAGTGCAAATAGCATTTAGAAGTTCTTGTTGGCGTGTGGTGTCTTGGTGGAACGTGGAGGATGCATGTTTGGGAAGAGTTAAGGCTGAATGTAGGTTAATGTTTAGAGTATTAGAGTGGATATTGATGGTTCGCAACTGTCAATCAAAAACTCTACCCTCTTCAGAAAACATCAATGGCGAACATTGATAAGTCCAAAACGTTTCCAAGATTAAATTCTTCTATTTGGGTTCTCTCCTTTCTCGACCATTCTTCTCTGTTTTCAGGCATGACATTTTCTACTCTATCCTGTTTTATATACGGCCTACGTAGAAATCTTATACAGCTGCTTTCATATGGGATTAGACGAAATAATTCCATGGCAGTGCCGATTGACATCATTCGAACATGTTCATCAACATCAGCCTTGACTAGGCAAATCTCTAATCAAAAGATTTCTACAATTGAATAGCAAGCGTTATGTCATCTAATGTGGTTTTTGGACTGTGTAGAGAACTGTCGTTTTCGTGTCTGAAGACCCAAAGCTTTCTTTTTGTAGGCTATGTACCGAAAGAATTTTGAACCCAAATAACAGTAGTAAAAGAGTCTCAATTACTGGGTCATAAATCTAAAGATTACCACAAACCACAACCATATAACTTTTCTTTAGTTGCTGGGTCTGGAGGAAGGAGCAGTAACCAAGACGTTCGCAGATCCATCTTGAGTAGTGAGATTGCTGCCATTAATGATTCTATTGAAACTATTGAGAAAGATATGAACAGGGAGAATATTCCAGAAGGGTGGCATGAGCTGAAAATTCGCAAATAGACAAATCTAACTAATTCTCGTACGGCATAATTTACCGTGAGAAGGTGTGTGGCCCTGTGATGAGAGTGTTTCGCTTATAATCGTAAGGTCGTTGTTTGAACTTCTGCACCGGGCGGTGAATTACCATTCTTTATAGAAAAATCGCCAATTAAGTCACATTAGCTGTAAATGAGTTCTAGCAATAGCTGGGAAGCTAACCCTTCAACGGTTTGGCGTCCCATCCAGGGTGGAGTTTTTTAATCTCAATTCTGTTTCAGCCATAGAAATCGGATTAATGTCCGGCTTTATGAGTCATGCCTCTACGTTTAATTTACCGAACATCCCAAGAGATATCAACCTGCCTCGTCCTTTGCATAGGAATTTAAGCAAAGCCAAAAAAAAAAAAAAATGAAAGAACAAGAGACAAATTGGAACACCAGTGCTGACAAGAAAATAAAGTCAACGAAGTACGAGAATAATGAAATACAGATGAGAAAATGGAAGGAGAAAAACATTTAGGAATGAGATTCATGTTCAATTTTGTGTTTGAATGGGCGCTCTCATTGGGGGAGAATTTAATCTCCTTAATTACTGCTTTTGACACAATGCTATCATTCACGTCTACCTAACATTATGTTAGTGATGATTTCTTTTGTTCCGACTTCATTTAGCTTTGCGCTTTATTTTTCTGTTGCTATTCTAGCTGTATCACTGTAGGCGGTTTTCAGTGTCTGCTGTTGCTCAATCGTTATGGATAGTATCAGCAGTGATATATATATATATATATATATATATATATATATATATATATATATATATATATATATATATATATATATATATATAGAGAGAGAGAGAGAGAGAGAGAGATAAACTAAAAATAGACATTATTAATACGAAATCATCATTTATTGCAACGATAAGGAATTGCTATGACTTTTGGAAATATCGAGTATTCACTTATTCTTTAAGAATTAAGCAAACGAATTATCTTTACGAAACCACATCACGCTATACACTATAAAGACCTTTGGCGAAACAATAACAGCAACAAAAACGATGACAACAACAACAATAACAACAATAACAACAAAATAATACAACGATATTAATGCTGATGGAAACTGAAAGGAAGGAAATTATAAGGATCAAATTTTCTTCTGTAACTTATTGGATTGAAAATAGATTATCCCATTAATATAAGCTGAAAGGTCAGCAGGCACACAACTCGTTCAATCAAGGCATATTGTTATCTCTATAATTAGTAAATGTAAATGAATCGATGCAGCAGTTTATTTTATGAATCTTTGTCGCTATACTAGTAACGTTAATAATTTTCTGTCGAAAATAAATATCTCTTACGGTCATAATTCCAGTCATATCTATGATGTATGATAGATCGATTCCTGCACCTGACCTGTGATTTATATTATGGCCCCAGGGGGTAACGGAAGAAAAGAAAAGTCATCTTTGCTTTGATATGAACTCAGTACAGAAAGGGTTTTCAACAAAGTATTTTTTGGGGGTGGACGTGCTTGTCTCTTCCCTGTAAACATAAGAACACAAGAAATGTGTCAAGGCCGACAGGAAGCGGTGTAGCTTCCTAGGTCTAACCAACAGTAGTATTATTCTCTTCAGGTGACTGTCACATTAAGTTGACAGCATACAACTTCTTCATCGTATCACTACTGCATAAATCTTTCTGAGAGATTTAGAAATGTATTATTTTTAAAAGTATTTTCTGTAATACACGCCAATAAATTACACGTTATTTTAATGATTGCTGTTCCTCAAGAATTCCGTTGTCCTCTTTGGCATCCTCCCAACGACTCCGGAGTTGGTGCATCTTTCCAACCCTGTTAGGCAATTCACCTATGAGAAAGACCTCTCCAATATAAAATCTACAGCTTGCTGGTGATCATATCTGTCTTAACCTGCTGAGCTACTGTGGTCAGAGCTCCAAGGCTAAAAAAAAAAAGAAAAGTGGGATGGGAATGAATTGTGCAGATTGCCTCTCACTTTAAAACTTTCAAATACAGGCAGGAAGAAAAGCCCTGAAGCGATAAGGATCAGTTTACGTTTCCACTCGGGGATATTTGATCACCTAAACAAGATGGCAACAAAGAAAATGGTTTTGCTTATAGTTTTCCTCTATTTCTCACAGTCGATGCTAAAGAGTGATTTAATAATAATTATTGTTTCTGATATTAAGCATGAATAACACTAATTACAATCTCCTGACGAACTTGTGTGCAAATATCTCATTGATATTTATAGACTTGCACCCGAAGGGAATATATTATAGAAAGAAGCGTATAATGATATCTATTTATCATTCAGCGCACAAAGTTTTCCCGAAAGATTGCAATGGAATGGATTCCATTTCCTGTACTCAATGACCACTGGTATTAAAGGATAAAGGGTAAAGATAGTATATAACAGAAAACTAATGGACAAGTTCCTCCTTTAACCCTTAATACTTATGGTTGTACCAATGACTCCTTAATGTTACGACTCTAGAAGTTGAAAATACATTTTTCTTGTATGATTTAAATACAATGTTTCTGTCAGCAAGTGGACTGGAGACACGCGAAAAAAATTACCTTGCGCAAAAACACAACGCTCTTCATGGATTAAGAATCAAACTAAACCGATGAACTTCTGATTAAGATCCTGGTACACTCACTACCTGCCACTTACTTTCTCAGAGTAAGGATCTTCTAAACTGCACATTATTCAGTCTAAAATTTCAAGGAAAATTTACAGTGCTCATAAACAAAAGTTCCCTTACAAACACAAATCAGCCCGATTCAGTGTTGTGAGATAGTTAGTTATTACGAAGCTCTTAAGTAGTATATGGAAATTGGTTGCACATGGCTATACGTTAACCTTTAATAGCACAAGGCCATAGCTGCACCTCTGTGCTAGCTTGCATCATTGCAATTGACTTTATAATATATATTTGTTTAGCGCGAGCGCACTAATACATACTCACACTAGTATCTATCTATCTATCTATCTATCTATCTATCTATCTATCTATCTATCTATCTATCTATCTATATATCTATCTATCTATCTATACTATGAGCCTTCCAGGGTAGCTTTCTCTCCTTAACTTTCGAGTTTGATTATGAAAATATCATATGTGTGGTATCAAGATAGTTTAAGTATATATTAAATAAATTTGATTGAAATTGCTGGGTTAGTGTTTGGCCGACCAGATACGCAAAGAGCTTTAAAATCGGCGATTTGTGAGTTCGTTTCAGCCTGAGGTTAGCTCATCATTTTTCGGTCATTTGTTTATATTTTATAAATTGTCACATCAAATCGGAGAATAAATATCATTATGATATTTATTATATACAATTATTATATATGTAGGAGTGGCTATGTGGTAAGTAGCTTGCTTACCAACCACACGGTTCCCGGTTCAGTCCCATTGCGTGGCACCTTGGGTAAGTGTCTTCTATTATAGCCTCGGGCCTACCAAAGCCTTGTGAGTGGATTTGGTAGACGGAAGCAAAAAGAAGCCCGTCGTATATACATATATATGTATGTGTCTGTGTATGTTTTGGTGTCTGTGTTTGTCCCCCAACATCGTATGACAACCGATACTGGTGTGTTTACGTCCCCGTAACTTAGCGGTTCGGCAAAAGAGACCGATAGAATAAGTACATATATATATACAAAATCACATTCATGCATATGTATCTTTTATAGTTTACTTGCTTTCGTCATTTGACGGTGACCATACTGTAGCATCGCTTTGAAGGTATTTACAGGAACGAATCAACCTCAGTACCTTTTTTTAATTTTCGTTTTAAGGCTTGGTACTAAAACTATCGGACTGTTACGCCGTAATGCTAGGTAACGAGAACGTAAAGAAACAATATCGGTTGTCATACGGTGGTGGCTGGAGAAGCAAACTCACACACACACACACACACACACACACACACACACACACACACACACACACACACACACACGTTCATATGTGCATCTATACAACGGGATTCGTTCAGTTTCTGTTTACGAAATCCATTTACAAACCTCTCTTCGACCTAAGGTTATAGAAAATGGATGCTGCCCCAGATGCCATGAAGTGGACTTCCACACAGTTTTCGCGAATCAAATTCACTCTCAAGCATAGAGATAAAAAACTACCATATGTTGAAATCCTCAGAAAAAGTCACGACTTCCATTTTTTTGTTTTTTTTACACAAGGCCAGAAAGTTGGTGTGTGTGGGAGGGGTGAAGTGTAGCATTCTAATACATCGACACCAGTGCACAACTGGTATTTGTTTTCTCAGATACTAAGGGATATCGGTGAAATTTGAACTCAGAACGTAAGGAGCCGGAAGAAACACCGCAAGGCACCTTTTTTTTCCAGTTAATGTAATTGTAAAGTTCCTAAGAGCTCTTCTCCTATAATGATATTTTGCAGTAATTCAATGCCACATGTTTCTAAGAAAAAATAGAGATAGAAATAGAGAGATGAATATATATATATATATATATATATATATATATATATATATATATAAAGAGAGAAAGAGAGAGAGAGAGAGAGATAGAGTGAGAGAGAGAGAGAGAGAGAGAGAGAGAGAGAGATAGAGAGAGAGAGAGAATGCATTCGGTACGGTAGTATCTGATACGTAAATGTTCTATCGATACCACATGAATGAAAGGTATGGTGGGAAGAAAGAACCCGAAAGACAAATCTATTACTTTAAAGGATTTAGTTACGTTTTCCAATGTTTTGGTAACTTAACCACGTCAATGCTAACAACAACTGAAATATTAATAGGAACTTGACATAATTCCTTGTGAAGAGTTTACATTTAAAGTTAACGGTAAAATGTCACTTTAACCTGACAAAGCTGCAGTTATTCAACAATGCGATTCTGTATTATGGCATTCTCATGAAGATGTAATGCATCATGAAAGTAAAATAAATTTTCATATATATATATATATATATATATATATATATATATATATATATATATATATATATATATATATATATATATATATATATATATATATATATATATATATATAGGTAAACTAGAAGTTTACGAAAATGAAATTGGGTTCTAGAGAGTATAGGCGCAGGCATGGCTGTGTGGTTAAGAAACTTGATTTGCATTTGCGAGCTTCTTGGTTCAGGCAAATAGGGTGGTATCTTGCAGGAGATTTTTCTTTTTTATTTTACTATGGTCCGTGGGTGACCAACGCCTTCTCAGAGTATTTGCTAGGCGGAAACAGATTGGAAGCTCGTAGTATATATATATATATATATATATATATATATATATATATATAAAACAGACATTCTCATATATATATATGTATCAAAAGATATTCATAACAAAGATAGTAAGATTAGTATTTATAAAAAGCTTACATACCATTTAATTAGATGTTCGTTGGACTTACAAATATATATATATATATATATATATATATATATATATATATATATATACATGCATATGTATGTGTGTGTGTGTTAATACGTGTGCATATGTGTCTGTATATGAGTCAGAGTATACATACACACACATTCACACACACACACACATATGAACTGTCCATCCACTTTCAGTGAAGATGTGTCTATATAGAACAAGCTTGATATATGAAAAGCAATCTTTACATGCACAAAATGGAGCAAATCTGTATAGTTTTTACTATATTTTAATCTCCATATTTTACATATCATTGAAATTAATTACCTGTACTACTGAACAGAAAAACGGGGGAAAAATCGTGCTCATCTTCAACTGTAAGGAAAGGAAAAACAGGGGCGATTGCATGAAGGAAAACCACTAGTAATACACGCTTAGTTTGTTTAATCAACCTTTCGTTCTTTTATGAAGATTCGCATTTTAATAATAATAGATTTGTATTGCGTAAATCTCGGATCCTATTCAATAAACATTTCAGTATAAATTGCATCACGATTGTAATTTTTTATAATTTTTTTTCTTCTATAATTAAAAAAATTGGATTTCATATTGATAGAGCACCAAGTATATTAAAAGCAAAAGAAAACCAAAATATAAGAATATAATGTATTTTTTAGTTCTATTCGTATTCTTTGTTATTGTGAGATAAAAAAAGAATTTAGAATCGGAGCCATCTGTCATAGAGACGGATTGAATATGATAACACAAAACATCTAACCTCTATTTCGTTTTGACTAACCTCATTGCTTCGCTCTTAGTTATTCATTCTTTTTCTTTATGTATATGGGTGTATGTGCGTATGTGTGTATATGTTTGTGAGTAATTTTTCTCATGAGGGAATGGTTGACAGTGAATTCGAAGTTTCATCTTGTTCCAATACATATGAAGATTAATCTATATATATGACAGTCGCCAACCCAAAATTTCGAATCGCAGCCAAAACATAATTTACAAAAATTTGTAAATATATATTCAATAAAATGATGTTGAGTAATCCTCCAGATTTCCTGTACATTCATCGCTGTAGTGATGATTGTTATATACAGAAATGTATGAGTATTGATAATACAGAGCAATTTGGGTTTTAAGCATCGTGAATATATTCGTCGTAGGTAAAATGGGTTGTTTTCTATGAGCAGCCAAAATACTTCCTGTGTCTTCGTTTAGTGGCAGGCTGTTATTGGTTCCATAACGTCTTATATCATTATCAACCACACCATATCTTTGAAAATAGACGTCAATAGATCATTGCTCTTATGATTTTACCTCAAGATATAGCTGGTACATACAATCGTATGGCAAAGCATCAACGGATTCGTTCTCCATACTCAAAAATATCTCTGAAATCCGGAGCCAGATTAAGACGCCTAGAGGCCCTGCGTACCTAATAGAATTTGGTGCCCACATATATATGTTATTCAAAATATAAATACTAATAAACCATAAAATAATTCTTTATTCAAAATGAAGCAAAATTAACAATCTTTATTTTTGTATAGCTTCACCTTTTTTTTATATTTGGAAAATGTTGTCCCACTTTTTTCTTTTATTGCAATCTCTTTCATCAAGTCTTTGCGTAATCTTGCGTTACACATTTGCTTCTATGCTTAGCAGAGAGAAGTTTAAAGTGATTCCTTTTGTGCCGTAAACCTAGCGTGGGGACCAATATTTCCGTAGCAGCGAACTGGCAGAATCGTTAGCAAGCCGGACGAAATTCTTGGTGGTATTTCATCTGCCGTTACGTTCTGAGTTCAAATTCCACCGAGGTTAACTTTGACTTTTATCCTTTCGGAGTCGATAAATTAAGTACCAGTTACGCACTTGGGTCGATGTAGTCGACTTAATCCCTTTGACTGTCCTTTTTTGTTCCCTCTGTGTTTAACCCCCTGTGGGGAATAAATAAATAAATATGTATGTGGTCCCCCTCCGCTTCTCTTGATGCTATAAACACGTTCTTATTTTGCTTAATGTTTGATCCAGCGCTGCTCAAATTCCACTATATATTCTGAAAATTGAAGACACTAGATATAGTACTCTTGCAATAAAAATTTTTTGGATACTTGAGGTTGGACATTCAAAGCTTTTTCGGTCAGCCTGATAAGTCCGAACCTGGGGGGAATAGTAACAAGGATATCTCATATATTTTACCGAATTTTTATAGGCGTAAAGAAGAAAGAGATATTACAATTTTTGCAAGCCAGAAAGATTACGACCGAACTTAAAGAAAATATCCAATGTGTCTCATGTTTTAGCAGTTAATCCTTCCTAATTGCAACTGTCTATTTTTCCTGACAAAGGAAATTTACACGACCATTGAGAACTTTTAATTGATCAATGTAATTTGGAGAAAGTTAGATAGTGATCACTGCATTAGTGAATTCTATAACAGGAAACTACAAGTGTGTCTTTGTATGAATTCAAATATTTTTGAGACTCAAGTTTAATGACAAATATAACAATAAAAACAATAGGAGCGTTATCTCATAAACCTGAAAACACACAGACACATATGCATATGCAGACACGAATACACACCTCTACACATGCATAATATTATGCTAAAAACCAAAGTGAAATAGCGTTAGAGAAAGAACAAAACATGGCAAATGTTTAGTTAAAAGCTTGAGAGTTTAAAATGGATTGTTTTAAGTTAACGGAGTCTAGCCTTTCATCGGTGAGAGAGAAACAGAGAATGAAACGAAGAGAGTGAAACAGTGAGTGTTGTGGAAAAAGCTCAGTAAATAACAAAACAAAACAAAAATGTTACAAGAATTTAATAAATCGGTTAAAAAAAAGAAGAAAATATAATTTATTGGAAGGAAGAATACGGAGAGAACACCAAAAGTTGAAAAAAAAAATTGCGAGGCGTAGGCGCAATTGTCTGGTAAGAAGCATGGTCCTGGTTTCAGTCCCCAAGCGTGGCACCTTGGACAAATGTCGTCTGCTATAAACCCTCAGTGGAGGGAAACTGAAAGCATCTTCTATACATACATACGTACATACATACATACATACATACGTATATACACACACATATATATACATACATACATATACATAAATATATATATCGTTGCAAACATTGGCAAAAACATACCTTTAGTTCCTATAAGTAATTTCTACCAATCTATATAATTTCATCTTTAACTATCTTCTTACATTCATTTCCACTACATACATCTATTTCCTCTCTTTTAAGCCTTATTCCTATTCATCCATCGCACTATACTTTCCCACTCTTAATTTTCTGTTAATTTCTTTCTTTCTCCTCCTCTATCTCTCAATTGTTCTTGACGTTAAACTTATAAACGTTTTTTTTAAAAATAACTTTCCAGCGTTCCCCTTCATCATATACGCGATAAAAACATTCAGTTAAAATAGTTTATTGATGTGTTTGTTTCTGTTTTTCCCCTGACGAGATGATTGCATTGTTTTACATGATTTTATCCTCTCCGGAATAATATCAATGTTTTCTTCGAAACATATGTCGGAAATATAAAAATCTGAATAACACCTGCGTTTAACTCCATGGGTATGTCTTTATGCATGCATGTAGTTGTATATGTTCATATATATGTTAGTGTATCTTTGTGCGTGTGTTTGTCATCCACCACCAGCACCAATTGACAACTGGTTTCGATTTGTTTACGTCTTTCTACTTAGCGGTTCGGCAAAAAAGTAGTCGATAGTATAAGTGCTAGGCTTAAAAAGTACTGGGGTCGATTTTATTTGACTAAGCCATCGAAGAGATTACTCTCAGCATGGTAGCAGTCCAATGACTGAACAAAGAAAATATAAAAGATCTTTCTGTTCGTCTGTCTGCCTGTCTGTCTGTCTGTCTGTATGTCTGTCTGTCTGTCTGTCTGTCTGTCTCTGTCTCTCTCTCTCCTCCCTCTCTCTCTCTCCTCCCCCTCTCTCTCTCTCTCTCTCTCTTCTCCTTCTGTCTCTCTCTCCTCCCTCTCTCTATCTCTCTCTCTCTCTCTCTCCTCCCTCTCCGTATATATATTCCTGTGAAACATTTTTCTTCTAGAGGTGAGCATGAGTATGCGAGTGAATTTGAAGTCAAAATATGGAAGCAGTGAATCGCCCAAGTGTAATGTCTTTTAGATCGAGTCAAACGGTTCTAGAATCGTGACCACATAGAATTACAAGACTTCCTTAAGTTGCATTCCCGTTGTACTAATCACCAAAGATTCATATTGGACTTATTTACCTCAAAATAGTTGTATTTATCATTTAGTTACATTTACTGCGTATAACCTTTCGGAATATTCAGTTCCAACGACTCATGAAAGGGCAAAGCACTTCTATGTTAAATGAACAATTAAAAATATACATAATAGTGCAATTATTTCTGTTGATGTTAGAAGAACCAACAATCATCAACATTAGCAACATCAACAACAATAACAACAGTAGCACTGGTAGTAGCAGTAGCAACAACGATAAAAGCGGCGGCGGCAGTGGTAGCGGCAACAGCTTCAAACAACAAAAGCAAAATATGTTTTAGATACTGAGCTGTAATATGAGACAGGACAACTGAAGAGAGCAATAGAAACCGGAATGAAATTTACAGGAATAGTCAAGTCAATGTAGAACAAATGGCAAAATTTTGTGTGCAATAATACTATTTTGCATGACTGATTAATGTAATTAAAATCACAGATTAAAATAATGAAGTCACTGACTACATCCGGATATGCTAAATTTATTGTGAACATTTGTGAATTTCCTTTCATATTCGTATAAAGTAGTTTAGTTAATTGTTTTGTTTTGTTTTTAATATATAGTTTATGTTGATTTCTTTTTTTTTTGGTCTTATTTATTTCTTTTTATTTCTTTTTCTCTGAATTCTTTGTTTATATATTTTAACTGTGTTGTTTAATTGATGAGATAATGCACATCATCAGACACAAACTATAATTATAATGATGCGAGGAAAAAGAAAGAAGGAAAGAGTGAGGCAGAGACATAGAAGAAGAGAGAAAGAAAGACAGGGAGAGAGAGAGACCAGGAAAGAGAGAGAGAGAAAGAGAGAGAAAGAAATAGAGAGAAAAATAACAGAATGATGATGAGACAGGATGTTAAAGATAAGGAGAGAGAGGGACAGAGACATAGAGAAAGAGAGAAACAAAAAACGAAAGATAGGGAGGGACGGAAAAGACAAAGAGAAACAGAGAGAAATAAAAAGATAGAGAGAAATAAAAAGATAGAGAGAAATAAAAGTGACGGAAAGAAACAGATAAATAGAGTGAGTGACGATGAGACGGAATCATAGAGAGATAGAGATAGAGAAACAGAGAAACAGAGAGACGAAGAAAGACAGAGAGAGAGAGACAGAGAGGCAGAGAGGCAGGCAGACAGAGATAATGTTTGCGAGATACAGAGAGAGATGTTAAGAAATAGAGAGAGAGAGATACAGAGAGAGAGAGAGAGAGAAAATGACGTAAAGATACAGATGAATACAGAGAGGGTGACGATGAGACAGAATGGTAAAGATAAAAATTGGAAACCAAAAATTCAAACAAATAAACAAACGAACTAATAATACACAAAAAAAACAAAAAAAACAAATACAAGAGCATAGCACTATAAATATTAGTTCAAATATGGTAACCAGTCTGATTGCTGTCATTTTCCGAACTGCCAATCTACGTTGATTACGTGTAGAAAGGTAAAAATACAAACTACGGAAATCTTCTGTTGCTTCATTGGCAACAGGATTGTTATATTCATGACTTACGATCGTGATGGTTGGCCATCTATATCGTCGTTATTGCAAGCCTCGTTGTCGTCATCCGTCGTTGTCGTCACCGGCATCGTCGTCGTCATCATCATCATCGTCATCACCGTCGTCGTTGTCGTTCTCGTCGTCATCATCATCTTCGTCTTCATCATTCGTATTATGAATTCCTACGACAGTTACGATCTCACCGTCATGATTTCGGGGCCGATAAAATAAGTGCCAGTTGAGCGTAATAATGCCTTCCCCAAAATTTCAGGTTTCATGCATGTACAGTTCTATATTCAAAAGATGATGAATTATGCACGTTATTTACATTGTTTACATTATCTTACATTTGACGGATTTTTGTCTTCATCTTTGTTGTTAATACAACATTTCGGCTGATATACAAACCGGCCTTTATGCATTTATTATACCGGTTTATAATTATTCAACTTGTTAAGGCGGCGAGTTGGCAGGATCGTTAAGAACGCCGAGTAAAATACTTAGCGGTATTTTATCCGTTGTTACGTTCTGAGTTCGAAATTTCGCCGAGGTCGACTTCGCATATCATCCCTTCGGGATCGACGAAATAAGTACCAGTTGAGCACTGGGGTCAATGTAATCGACTAGACACCTCCCCCAAATTTCAGGCTTTGTGCTTATAGTAGAAAAGATTATTAGCTAACTTGTTAATCATTCAAACAAATTTAATAATCGAATGTTCGATCATGCGTTTGGTCATTCGCGATATCATCAATGGCATATCCTGGATATTATTAGCTGATTGATTGATTGAGTGACCAAGTAGTCGTGTAGTTAATTGATTAAATCGTTAACTAGTTGATTAATAATAATAATAGAAATGGGAACCTGAATCAATGTCTGTCTTTCATATTCATATAATTGTCCTCGAAACATACAACAAAATCTGATTCTACACAAAAGTCCAAAGCAAGATTCTTGCAAACCACATATTGGGGTGAGGAATAATTCATGAGCGTTGCTTTTTTTTTTCAAATTTAAAATTCACGTGGAATGAAAACGCATTTGCAAAATGTTTTTTGTTATTTAAAAGAAAAGTTTTTGCCCTAAAACATATTGTGTTTTGATTATTTTAATTTTATTGATTTTTGTGTATTTTGAGATCATAAAATTGGAATGTCAAGTGGACAAAACAGAGCCTTTTCAACACCATTTGTTTTTTGCATTTAATCGAGATGTTAAAGCCACCAAAGCTGCTCGTAAAATTTGTGCTGGGTATGAAGAAGGAACAACTTCTCAAAGTGCCGCCCACCGTTGTTTTTCGTGCTTCAAAAATTTTGATCTCATGGACGGATCACACACCGGTTGACCAACTGATTTCGATGTAGAGCGATTGAATCGTTCTTCACGAAAAGAGACCAATGACTAGAGACAATCCATCCACGATCAACCTATCCAACAATGACTTATTTAACTTCTCTTTCAAAAAGAGATGCGCTGTTAATTACGACAAAAAAATAAATGTCTGCTCTGCTTTTGTTATCAGAAAGCTATCGCGAAGAGAACATCCTTACTTCATTGATATGAGATGGAAGATATACCAGCATCGGCGGTACATTGACATAACCTCTGGATGAAACATAAAATTTGCCTGTTACTGAAAATTTGTTTTGAGAAAGATCTTCCTGTAACAAGGATTGATTTTTGTGTTGCCAATAAACCATGGCTATACCACGATTGGTTGTCCTAGTCAACATGCGCTTCAGTGAAAACTCTTTTCACAACACTAATGAAATTTATTTAGACAATATTATTGAAATAACTTTAAAAGCACCGATCAGGTAGAATCTGATCAGCGCTGATCTTTAATGTGTCGAGGAAAATGCTTGGCAGCATTTCTCTCGGGTTTTATGTTCTGTCGCCCCCAAAAATCCGATAAAGTTGATTTTGCCTTTCATCCTTCCGTGTCGATAAATATCAGTTAAGCATTGTGGTCGATTTAATCGAATGTCTTCTTCCCCTAAAGTGCTGGACTTGTGTTAAAATTTTAAGCCATCATTAAATTAGATATAAAACATGTATACTATAAAACGCATCAAATATCGCAAAAATATATGCTGCAGGTAAATAAACCATGTTTCCAGAGTTAAAAATAAATATTAAATTCATTTTATAAACACGATTAATGTCTTTCTAAAAGCCTTTCCATCCTAAATTGCTTTCTAATCATTTGTAGCATTTTTTTATCAATTACTAAAATGTTACTGAATACATCTGAATTAGAGAAAAAGTGTAAAGAGATACACATGATATATTTTAACATCCTGGTTATGCATTGCAAATCATTATATATATATATTTTTTAAGATATAGAGCTTTACGGAAAAAAAAAATCAATCATTTTACTATAAAGACAGCAAAATGTCGTTAAAAATGTTTTTGGAGATTTTATACCGGAAAAAAAAATCTAGCTTCTTACACTCACACACGCATACATAACCACAATCAAACATACACACACACATACACACATATGAATGTATGCGTATATGTATATATTTGTACACACACACACACACACACACACACACATATGTATATATATATATATATATATATATATATATATATATATATATATATATTATATATATATATATATATATACATATATATATATATATATATATGTTTATATATTTAGTTGTATAAACACATACACGCATACATATACACGCAGACATATGTATATATATATACATGTATACATAAGCATATATATATATATATATATGCATGTATATATATATCTACAGACCCACACGCATATATATACACGCATATATATATATATATATATATTTATATTTATATACACATATATACATACATAATACACACACACATATATGCATATATATATATATATATATATATATATATATACATACACACGCATATGTATTTGCAACTATGCATATATTATTAAATACATATATCTACATATCGAATTTTCTACATTGTAACAATATTCAAAACGGGGGTAACGAAGTTTATTCTCCATTCATAATCTGCTGAAGCACAGTTTGGTTCAAAAAGGTGAACTGTTTAAACACAGCTAAACACAATGATTTGAAATGAAACGATCCTGCAGGGTAAATGCATTTACTAGTAGGTTCCATCACTTTCTCGTAAATCGCCAAACGTACATTCGAATATTCTAGGCTGCTGCTGTTTCAATTTATATAATGCAGATAGTTTTGATGGAAAAAAAAAAAAAAGAATCAATAATTCAGAGCTTGTTAAGACTTATCAATACGGAACGGATTCAAGCCGTTTCTAACCGAGTGATTTACAACAACGAGGACAATTCTGAATAAATCCCCGTTTCAAAACAGTAAAATGAAATGAATAAAATACAGAAGGAATACAGAATAGGCTAAACTACATTTTGGCATATATATATATATAGATATATATATATATATATATATATATATATATATATATATATATATATATATATATATATATATATATATATATATATATATATATATGTACATGTATCCAAACACACACACACTCATATATACTTGTATATGTATTATGGGGATATGTTGTTATTTCAACAAGCAATCGCATCACATCTTTCTGTTATTTGTTATTGAATTCAAACAAATTTTATAGGTACATATACAAACACACATATATACACACTTGTATGCATACTTACATACATACATGCATACATATATTCATACATGCACACACAAACAGATACACGCGCATATATCTATGCGTGTGTATGAATGTAAGTATGTATGTATGTATATATGTATGTATATGCATGTATGTATATGCATATGTGTCTATGTGCGTACATGATTGTTATACGGTTGTAAAATGGTACACATTTAATTATATCATTCTATCTACTAATGCATATGCACCGATATATATGCATATATATATATATATATATATATATATATATATGCATATATATAATTAAATATATACACACAAATATATATGTATATATGTTTATATATGTATACATGTATATATATATGTGTGTATATAAACATATATATACCTATATATACACAGACATATACATCAATGCATATATAATGCGTATTTGTGTATGCATGTATATACATTTATATATACTTATATATATATTTATATATATATATATATATGTATGTATACGTATACATTATATATACACACATATGTAGACTATATAAGTGTTATATATGTATGTTTGTGTATGCGTGTGTGCATGTTTGTGTGTGTGCGTGTATTTGTGTATCTGTTTATACGTATAAATTTGGAAGCTAAAGGAAAAAATACACTTTAGAATGATTTAGTTCAGGGATTACCGTCTCCACTAATCCATAGCATTTTCAATCCCCTTTTATATTGCCGTCTACTATAAGTCGAATCCAATATTCTGAGGTCAGACATGCGCCGAAGTCCTTTTATTTTATCGCTTAAAAGTGTTCGTTCTATTTTCGGTGGCAATATTTATTTCCAGAAGGTTTCTATAAGTTCTTGAAAGCAATGTTTAAATCATACAATTCCCCAGTATATATCCGTTTTCGATGAATCGCTTCAATATACATACATGCTCGCGTGCATGTGCATAGTAGGCTATACGACGCTTTAGCAACGCTTCTCTGTATATATATATATATATATATATATATATATATATATATATATATATATATATACATTGACGTCAAAAATCGTGGACAAAAAAGGAACGGGAACATGAACGAAGCACAAATAAACGGACTTTTTTTTACGGACAACAGAATGAACACATTGGAAAACAGACAAGCCACGTATGGAACTTTTTCTTCAGCAGCTGCTTCTATTCT
>NC_142940.1:15053283-15075783 GCF_046866305.1 Octopus bimaculoides | reverse complement strand
ACCCTCTATTTATGAATGTCATCTATGTTGTCGACGCTACTGTCAATATTTGAACACATGGAGAGTGTCTATGCATTTCAAGATCTTACTCACTTTTTCACTCGCCTATTTTCTATGCAGCATAGTCTTTCAGCTACTCTGACTCAATGTTTAATTCCGCAGCTATTTAAATATATCTGATTCTTCTATTGTTCTCTTAAATTCGTCATCCACCATCAAATATGCCACTATATATTTCTTGTATCAAGTTCATACACTACACGACCTCCCTCTTTGAAGAACATCTTTGTTCGTGCCTTTAAAGCTTATATTTTATATTGATGTAGAAATCGAACCTTTCAAAAGCATCAACACGTTATATTATTAGCTTGATATCCTTTCTGCATCCCTGAAAGAAAACACAAATGTTTCACTTACTCCTTGATCCATTGTGCAACTCTCCACGCTGTTTGTACGAAACCATCAAACTCTCTACAAACATCACATCACCGAAAATTGTCTTATCATGATAATTCAAAAATATCATATCCTACGCAGTTTCCGTGGATCCTCCTCATCTATGTCACTTCATTTCAGCTGATTGATCTGATATCAGACGTTCTGTACTAAAAATAATTCTTCTACGTACTTGCATTGCTAAGAACTAATAATTCTTCTACGCACTTGCATTGCTAAGAACTAATAATTCTTCGTCGCACTTACGTTATCACTGACCTGTAAGAAAAAGCAAAAGGGCAACAGCGTAACAAAGAGGTTGTTGGGAATTCTTTACTCACCGAGAAACGCTTTTATAGGGGAGGCACTTTCAAAACTGCTCTCTAAGCTTGTATAGGATTGGGGGCCCGAGTGTGGGGGTGAAGCAAACCCAGAGGTTGCCCAGGGTGGTACACACTCTAGCTACACACCTGCAAAAGGTATGGAAACTATTCTTTTAGACATGGTCTTCAACCTCCCGCTCACAGACCAAACTCAGAAACATAAATCCTCCATGCATTGGTTCAGACAAAAAATGAAAAACAACAGAAAAAAAAACAGCTTGCAAGTCTTAAAGAAACCCCTCGCTCACATAGACTCGATGTCTTTAACCTCTCACGTAAACACAGCTGCATCGACAAAAGAATCATTATATGATAAGTTTGATGAACGAACAGCTGGGGTACTCAACGTCAAAACCGACGGATATCCATTTACTTTGCACTAATGTAATATCTATTAATCTAGTAAAGCCATATTTACAATCGTATAATTTCATGACGTCAGAAAGTCATAAACTTGTAGAAATTAAAAAGCACCTAACAGAAGTATTATAAGATTAGTGAAAATACTAACACCACTTCAATAAAAATTTTCAGAATAACCACATTAATGGTAACTGTTAAATTATTCCTCGACGTTCGCAACGGATATCTACATATTATAGCTAAAACGATGGTGTAACTCCGAACAATGTTTTATCATTATAATGTACATAATAATTCATATTAATTGAACTTAAACGACTCCATTTCCTGTCATTTTCTGGACTTTTAGTTCGAGATAATAGCCCATTGTTAGTTATCAATGAAAAACGAACGTCTAAAAATGATAGCTTTTAGACGCGTCCAACAATACTATCTATTTCATTTTCTATTACATTTAGTTTACGATTCTACCTTTGTACTTCATAATTTTCTATCTTCTTTTTTTCCCCACTCTTTCATTATTATATGTTTTTCTTTGTTTTTAATTTTAAATTATTCAACAGAACACTCAGAAAAATGGCTTCCAATTATGATAAACGACTATATTTCTACAGATTTTCATCATACCCGTGGCGCATTTAATTCTTTACTTTAGTAGTCACTCTCATGATATCAATACGAGCGAATAAATCACGTTTAGGGTATTTCGACAAAAAAGAATATTTGTTTCTGATTTATATATGTCCTGAATAGTTTGGTACACAGCCAACGAAGCAGGGGGAATACGGTTTTGAAAACTGTTGCTCCCTTTCAAGTGAACATCAGGAGAAATCAATACACGTTGCGTGTGTTCTTCTAATCGCTGTTTTAGTTTTTATTTAAACGACAGAATTATTGCTGCTGGAAGCATTTACTGTTTCAGTCTTTCTATAGTGTTCCATCGGAATTCTTTAAGAGGGGAGAAATGCTGTAGTTTATATACCATATTGTTTATTATATTATTATATTTATTCAATATATAATTCGCTTCAGTCTGTTAGTCTCCCTTCCTTCTTTTTCTGCATGATTCTCTATCTAAATCCAATTTCAGAAATATAATCTCGGTTTTTATTTGTTTTACTGATTCTGAACGCGTATAAAAGTGTTGGATTAAGTAGGATTGGTATATTTCCGTGAAAGGCTTTCATAAATTTCCACCATCATATCATGTGTGTCGTGACTGAGTGATTAATGGATGTTGAGCCCAATGCTCATTGGTTCACGTATTCCAATTACAGAATTACAGAGTTACATGCAAATATTGCTTTAACAATTTTTCTTCCTAAATTTGCAAAAGAACAAACGCACACACCCATACATACACATGCTTAAATAATACATACATACGTATATATGTATGAATGAATGCATATGCTCATAAACTCACAGACATATTCATGCACACACACACACATACATATAATTTTATATGGATTTACCATACAACATAATAGAAAAACAAAAAACAATGTTGGAGCAATGTTACTATTACTAATAAACTTTAAGTTATAAATCTTAATACATTGTGAATCATAATACTTAAGTTAATTTCAATGAAAACCCACCATAAAGAGGAACTTTTTATTTCAGTTCTGTATCTGTTTCCAGCTGCGATCAATTGCTAATCCAGCTTCTCAATAAAACCATGAAACTACACATTTTTTATACTGAGATTGCCATTGCTTACAAGTTTCTGCCTCCATATATGTATGTATGTATGTATGTATGTATGTATGTATGTATGTATGTATGTATGTGCCAGAGGGTTTGCAAATCCAATGGGGGTCTTAAAAGACATGTTAGGATCCACAATGAGCAGAACTTACTTGCAGGTATTGGTAGTGCAAATCAGAGGTGCAATCTGTGTGGGTGTTTTTTCAAAACACTGTCTGTCTGGTTTAAAGAGCCACATCAGACGCCATGAAAGGGCTAAGGTGTAGGTGCAGGAGGTGGTCAAACTCTGTTTAAGGAGTAGACAACCACCATGTATGTATGTATGTACGTAAAAGTAACATCCAAAGACCAGGATGTAGGGAAGTTAGTGAGCTTCAAGCAGTCCGTAGAAGTTATGAAAAAAAGCTTTGCGGAACAACGCTAGTGTTATAATGGTGGCACCTGATGAAGGAAATGTTCTCTATGTGGCCTGTGTGTTTTCTGTACCTTGTTTATCATTTTGTCCATGTTTTTTTGCAACGTCATGTACCCAGATATGCATCTATATATATACATGTAGATGAAGGTATGTACATACATGTACATATATATGCATTTACTCATATATTATATATATATATATATATATATATATATATATATATATATATATATATATATATATATATATATATATATATATATATATATATATACAGATATGTATGTATATCTATAGATATGTATATATATATATATATATATATATATATATATGTATATATATAGATACGTATGTATATATATAGATATGTATGCATATATATAGATATATGTATGTATATATATATATATATATATATATATATATATATATATATATATATATATATATATATATATATATACATATATATATATATATATATATATATATATATATATATATATACATATATATATATATATATATATATATATATATATATACATATATATATATATATATATATATATATATATATATATATATATATATATATATATATATATATTGATATATGTGTGTCTGTATGTGTGCATATATATATATGTATACACTCGTATATATTCACACCACAAAACCCTTTCAAATGAGCAACACTATTTCCACGGCTCCATGCTTTGAAATGACTAAATATGAATTACTCTTGGAACTTAAACACCGTGTACAGGAAACATTGTTACCACCTTTATACACCATTTTCCTTGAATAATGGAACTCTTTATATATCTTATTTCTACTATTATTCTCTTATTTCCCTCTATATTCCCTATCTTTTCCAAAATAATCCGAACTCAAATATTTTCTCATACCCTCTCTAATGAAGGGATATCCATAATGTCAAAGAAACAGCTGTAAGACTATTTCATTATAAATATCCCGAAAACTCTTCACGGATTTGCTATTTAATTCTTTCTAATATAAACACACATATACATATCTAAGTTTATATATGTACATATGTATGTATGCGTGTGTGTATACGTAACTGTTCTTAAGTACACGACACTATACCAAGGGCAATACGGTGAGACGAGATGGCTTGTTTTTAATATAGATTCATTGGAACGATAAGAGTGAAAGACTCGAAATATTAATACCATATTTTTCTGAAATTTGAACGATATTTGTGAATATAGAATATTCCGAAAGAATAATCGAAAACAGTTTGTAAAAGTAGATGTAATGCTAGTCTATGTATAAAATCGGTTTGCCGATGATATCCCTAGAAAAGATCGAAACCTCTCTGGCTGTTACCCGTTTCATTTGCAGTCAAGCTATTGCATATACAGATATGAGGTATATCTGTTCGTATACATATAGGGACGTAAACATACCAAATACAGTTATGAAACTGGGGTGGTGCACATAGACAGACACAAAGACACAGAAACATACACAGAAACACATACACACACACAGACACACACACTCACACACACATGTATATATATATATATATATATATATATATATATATATATATATATATATATATATATATATATGTATGTATACATATATACTTCTTCTTTTCTCTCTCGCTCTCTCTCACTCTCGCTATATATAAATATATATATATGGAAGCATAGTCTTTTTCAACTTGGGAACAAGGTTCATGATTTTGAGTGATAAATGTTTCTCCCTACCTCTGAGCGCATAACTCATTACTTTGTTTCATCGACCCTGAAACAATGAAAGGCAAAGGGGACTACAACATGATTTGAACGTAAAATGTAATGAACCAGAATAAATACAGCGCAAAACCTTTTCCCCGACGCTCTGTCGATTCTGGTTGCTTGCTTCCTTAATAGGATAACATAGTATTACATGAAATAAAGCGTTCGTAAAAGATAATGACTAAGAGATGATAAAAACATCATAAATATATTCTCTAATATACGTCGGCTCGTAATCTTTCAGATAAGGGTAGACTTTGAGGAACTGGTGTGTAAATGGTTAAAACAACACCAGTATTTAATTTATCGATAATACGGAACATTTATTTTATCGATTCTACAGGGATTAAAGGCAAAAATAGAACCTCAGGAGAGTATGGTGTTCGTAAGGTAAAACGGTGCAACGAAATGCCGGCATGAGTTACATATATATAAATATAAATATATATATATATACATATTTACAGTTTATATATAAACATATATATATATATATATATGCAAATACGCATATATATGTTGGCATTGTGTGTGTTTATGTGTCCGTATATATATGTAAGTATATCTATAGTTTATAACAATCAGATACGTAAGCATGTATGCATTGACACCCACATATATATAAATAAATATATATTTATATATCTAAATATGTTTGTATGTATGTATAAATATATATATTTATATATATAAATAAGTATATATTTATACATATAGCTATGGATATAGATATATATAGTTATGTATATATATATAGATATATGTATATAGATATGTATGTATATATAAAGGTATGTATGTATATATACGTATGTATGTATATATATATATATATATATATATATATATACATATAAACACATAGATACACAAACATACACACACACACACACACACACACACACACACACGCGCATATATATGCATCTATGTTTAAATGTACATTGATATATAAATTTAGATTTAGTATACGCTAGAAGATTAATGTTTTAATAAAGACATAGAAAATACGAGTTAAAAACGAAACGAAAAGGAACAAAAATATATTGAAAGCAGGGTGAAAAATACAAGCCAGAGCTCAATTGTATTTGATCCTATTTGATCCTAAATATTTATGAAGCTCATAGTGACACTTCCTAATGAGAAGGAGAATGGAGTTTGTAAATATAAGCAAGCAAAATAGCAGACTGTGTTTTATTTGTCATAAATTTTCTGTAAATGGATATTTCAAAACCTATCCGCTTTATGTGCTAGCAAATTGAATGCCGACTAATTAGGCTTTGCTTCGGGGAATAGATATTTTTAACATTAACATTGATTAGAAATATATTGTAAAAGCTGTTGGTGTATAGTTCTCTCCTTATAAACAGGAGAGTGTACGCACACACAAGGGAATTAAATCGAAAACTATAATAACGCATATAAGCACAATGAATTCCAAAGGCATTTGTTTCAATACTTTTTTGGTAAATTTGTTGTTTTTGACGTTTACTTATAACCCAGGAGAATGTAAATCTGTGATTTTTTAAAATGATTTGTGTTTATACATGTTTTTATTTGTGTGTATACATCGAATATTGGAATATTCAAGATATATAAAAACACGTACAAACAGCACAAACAGAAAAGCATAAATATGTTCACACATAGGTACACACACGAACTCAGACATAAAGACGCGTGTGCATGCATACACATACATATACACACACATGCACATACATACACACATAAACATGTAAATATATATGTGTATATATAAGTAAATGCCTAAGTAAATGAGTATATAAATGTTGACTTGTTTATGTCTCTGAGAATCGTGACTTCATACTTTCCTATGCACAACGGTTCATGCATAGATATACCTTCACCCTTCTATATACATACATGCATACATACATACATACAAAGTATATATATGTATGGATAGATACGTGTACGTACATAAATATATACACATATATATATAATAATACAAATATATATATAATATATATATAATACAAAAATATATATAATACAAAAATATATATAATACAAAAATATATATAATAATACAAATATATAAATAATAATACAAATGCATATGTATAAGTATATACATATGCATATGTGGACACATGACGTCATGAAACATGTACAACAGAAAGGTACGAAGCACGCGTACATGGAACATGAAATATTCTTTCGAACAACAAAAAATGCAGATGGAAAACAAAACAAACACCATAAGAAACGAGCATTTAACAACTATATACGTTTTCGATAAAACAGTTGCTCCCGCAAATAAGATTAAATAAAATTTGGGATTTTGTGGAAGGTCAAAATTGGTAACAAAAACAAGACAGTGAAAACAAATAGGAAGGGCTGCTAAGCCTAAACGAGGTTGTGGCGGCGAACGCGTGAAATACTCGAGTTACCAAACTAGAAAAACAGCCAGCATGTTATTTGTCTTGTTTTCCATTTGTGTCTTTCTTTGTTCGAAAGAATAGTTCATGTTCCATGTACTTGTGCCTCGTACTTTTTTGTTGTATACGTTTCGTGAGGTGCTGTGCACACATATGCGTATATAAGTATAAATGTAAGTATGAATATATACGTATGTGTATATGTATATATGTATATTTGTCTTAATAATGGTCAACCACACAGTAATTCCCCTTTGATTAACGGTCATTTTCATAGGAATTTTCAATGGCTTTATAACTGAAATGATGGTGCCGTGGGTTTCCGCCCCGACATCCGAAACTCGGAATATTAACATGCCTACCAAATAATTGTCACATATTTTTACAGATAAATTCCTGTATTTACATAATATCGAGGTCTCTTTGTTTCTTTTGTTGTCTTTTCTAGCAATATATATATATATATATATATATATATATATACGTATATTATTTATATTATTATATTATTGAACGTCATGCATCTTCTTCCATGTAAGTTTTGTCTATCTGTGTATCTTTCTATCTATCAATATACACACACTCACACACACACACACACACACACGCGGTGTCGCATGGCCAAAGATTACCATGATTTTTTTAGAGACACTTTCAAATTTATCAGAATATCGGACTGATGATTTGGAATAGGGAAATTTTCATTCCCTTAACCATGAAACGATCGTATCCGATTAACTAAAGACTTGTTTTGTTTATGCTTTCCCCTCCGGTTTTTGTTCTATGTGTGCCACAAATATCGCCATCCAAAATTTTGTAGTTTAGAATTAGTAGTTCTTTGACTGCTATTTCTAAATTTTTAGTATGTTGGAGAAGCAACACAATGCTAATCCCTGTATATTTACGATGATAAATGGTTTTACCGATAAAGGTTTTTTCATACTGAACTACTTGGCAAAATTGTTAATTATTAATTCTATTATTAATTGACGATTCCCTGCCCTTATTCTTGTATATATATATATACACATATATATAGTAACAATAATTCTTGGATGAAATTTATACGTAACGATGTATTAAATATTTATAAATTGCATCCTGGAATTATTGGTACTGTCGCATTTATCCCACGTTATATCGGTATAATCGTGATGCAACCCCCAAAACTGACTCAGTAGTCAGTATCATTTTCTACTCCAGGCACAAGGCACGAAATTGTTGGGGAGGGGACCTGTCGAGTAGATCGACTCCATTACGCAACTGGTAGTTAATTTATCGACCCCTAAAGGCTGAAAGGCAAAGTCGACCTCGGCGGAATTTGAACTGAGAACGTAAAGGCAGACGAAATACCGCTAAGCAGTTCGCCCGGCGTGCAGACGTTTCTTATTCCTTTATTGCCCACAAAGGGCTAAACATAGAGGGGACAAACAAGGACAGACAAAGGGATTAAGTCGATTACATCGATCCCAGTGTGGAACTGGTACTTAATTTATCGACCCCGAAAGGATGAAAGGCAAAGTCAACCTCGCGGAATTTGAACTCAGAACGTAACGGCAGACGAAATACCGCTAAGCATTTCGCCCGGCATGCTAATATTTCTTATTTCTTTACTACCCACAAGGGGCTACACACAGAAGGGACAAACAAGGACAGACAAAGAGATTAAGTCGATTATATCGACCCCAGTGCGTAACTGGTACTTAATTTATCGACCCCGAAAGGATGAAAGGCAAACTCGACCTCGGCGGAATTTAAACTCAGAACGTAACGGCAGACAAACTACAGCTAAGCATTTCGCCCGGCGTGCTAGCGTCTCTGCCAGCTCACCGCCTTACTCTGTAGTGAGTATCAGTAGACGGTAGCCGGCATAATGGAATAGAAGTTTTATTTGCATACCCTTAACTCTACCATAAACGAAGTTAAAAGATATATATATATATATATATATATATATATATATATATATATATATATATATATATATATATATATATATATATATATATATATATATATATATATATATATATATATATATATATACACACACACAAACACATATCGCTCATTGTAAAGACTATTGTTAACGTTGGATATTTAATGCATGCTTACTAAGATGTAACCAAATTTTAATTTAAGAACGAAAAGCTTTTCTAGTCGCACACTCACTATAAATAAGAACGGTAGTAATTATATGTTTTCACACTGTCATTTAATGGTGCGAGTGGCTTTTATGATCCAAAGGATATCGATCTCAATATTAATCTGTTTATGAATTTATCAATTTTTACTGAATTATATATGTACATACATACATGCATTCATACATGCATACGTGTATATATATATATACATATGTGTGTGTGTGTGTGTGTGTGTGTGTGTGTGTGTATGAATGTGTATTCATTAATATGTGTATTATATTTTCATGCCCATATCTTGGTACATGTGTACTTGCCAGAGAATATACATGCAAACGCATAGAGGGAAGGAAAAATGTAAGGTAAAACGAGAGAATTACACAAAAATTATAATCTCCCTCGCTCTCTCTATTTCTCTCTCTCTCTTTATCTCTCTCTCTTCCTCTCTCTCTCTTTGTATATATATATATATATATATATATATTCACATAATACTTTCCAATTTATATCGATTTTCTTAACATAACCAATAGATTCATTATATTTGTTATGTGTGTTTTTTTTTTTTACTTATTATAATGGTATCAGTGCCTTTCACAATATCACACCTGTTGTTCTTTGGCAAATTTATTTCATTAAGAATTAGAAGAAATGTATTCAAACTCGTTATATTGAAGATTGATTTAGCATCCGTTATCGATAAAGAACGGATGCGTGCTGATTCTTGAAGGAAGGCGAGAGAGAGAGAGAGAGAGAGAGAGAGAGAGAGAGAGGGGGAGAGGGAGGGAGAGAGAGAAGGATAGATAGATATAGACAAATAAATAGAGAGATTGAGTGCGAGTGAGAGCATAAGATTAAAAGAGAAATACATATATTTAAACGAGGTCTAAAATTTGGTGAGGCATGTATGAATTTCTGTGACGTGCATGCCTTATAACACCTTTTCGAATTGAGACTAACAAATATCATAGTATTAAGAATATACTAATAATAGTAATACTCACTTCATTTATTTGCCACAAGGGCGAAGGATGAGAGGGTCACTACAAAGACAGACGTAAAGTATGAGGTTTTTACATATAATGAAATGACAACATAATTGAATAAGTAACAAAAGAAATGTAAGTATACACGGTATACAAGAAGAGGGGAGGGAAATGTACCTAGTACACCAATATTTAAGGAAAAAAGCGGGTGGGGGTGATAGAGATGTAGCCCTTTTGATTCAAGGTGATCTCTAGGGATAATCGAGGTACCCCAATATCCGAGATTTCCCTGAACACCAAGAGCAAGTGCCATCTCTAATTCCTACTCTCCAACTCAATACTACTAGTACTACTACTACTACTACTACTACTACTACTACTACTACTGCTGCTGCTGCTGCTGCTGCTGCTGCTACTGCTATATGTACAGTTTTATTGAAGCAGTAAACCTTCACAAGCAGAAATGCCGTTTGTCAAGTTATTCACCTTCAATAAAATAATATATTTTACTCTATGTTTGTAATCCGAATGCGATATATGTATATATATAGCAAAAGTTTACATTCAGTTGAATATGGTACTTAAGTTGAGTCACCAGAATTTAGTATGGTATTATCCATACGATTTAAAAGTGAGGTGATTAAAATCAAAATAAGCAAAAAGGATATCCAGAGGTAATGCACTACAATCGTTTCATGCGACTCCATTTAATATATATATATATATATATATATATATATATATATATATATATATATATATATACATATTCACAGTAAGAGGGGGAGAGAGTGAGAGAGAGAGAGGGGGAGATAACAGCGAGATAGGTATAGATATAGATATAGATATAGATTTTAGATAGATAATATAACATTGCTTGGTGTTCATCTAACATTCCCGACGACATCTTTCGCATTGACTGGCAGCCATTTTGCTCCGTTTTCAGTACAATGACCATGGCGATTCTTCTTCCTCACTTCACATTTTTGTTTCGTATCATTTCAATTACTGTTTTTGTCTCTAATCTTTTCATTAATCTTTTCATTTGTATCTTTATCTACATCTTTTTTTTTCTCATACTAATTAGTTTCGAGCTTCGTAATTTTTTGTACCGTTTTGTATAGAGGAAAGTTTATTGCGTTTTGTTTTACGATGTTACTGTATTATACTAATCGGCCGATATTTGTTTTGTATTAAGTACTTTTCTAACCTGACTTCGATTGATTTTATTAAGTCTGAATTTGTGTCAGGCGAAGTTTAACAATTTACGCGTGATATGTACATACTAGCCTTCTTTACTGCTGAATACATTGGTTTTCATTCTATAGCTTTCATAGTACAGTATATTTCACATTCAGTGTAGTCACTCGTAACTCTAGAGCCACGATGTCGGTGCAAGAAATTGTGAGGAGGAAGATGTCGGTGCCAGTGGAAGAAATTATGAGGAGCTGCAGGGAATGAGAACTACTATATCCTTTTCAAGAGAATAAACGTTTACTGCCGCTAACTGTGAGAGGAAAGTTTCACTTTATTACATTAAACGTTGAGGGTGACGAGCTATCTCGTTCATTGTGACAACATTTGATTCAACAAACTTCTTGTTTTTATGTAATAATCTTGTCACCTATATCGGTTGGTATGGTCAGGTAGATCTGATGTTGCAGTGTGTAAGGACGGGAGGCTTAATGGTTAGGCTATTAGAATCGTAGTGTCCTGAAGCAAAATATTTTATTTCATGTTACTTCGATTCACTCAGTTGTCAAAAATGAGTATTAACTGTATTTCATAGGGCCAAACTTGTTACATTGCGTGTTACACTGAATCACCCTGAGAACTATGTTAAGGGTAAACTTGTCTGAGATGCGCTTGAGTCTAGGACATTTAACTCAACATGAACTATAACCCCTCCCCCGGACAATCACCCCTAAGGACAACAGATGATGATTTAAAACTTCTTAATATATTGGAGTGAAGTGAAAATGAAATGTACTAAGCATTTCCCAGTACTAAGTCAGAGAGGTGTCTTAAGTTATGATACCGTAAACTGTTTCGTGACACCCACACCCACACAAACACACACAACAGTGGTAATTGTCCTAGGGGATATTTGTCGTCAGCGGGAATTGTCCTATAGAGGGTAATTGTCTTAGGTGGGTAATTGTCCTGATGTGGCTGCGTTCAGCCACGTGCACGTTAATTTCACGATTAGGCGGTTCCGATGATCGGATAAACTGGAACCCTTGTCGTCATAAAGTATGTGGTGTGAGTTACTTAAATATGTCTGAAAGAAACTCTAGGACGTATTTTAGAATACATCCCGCCCTCCCAGGGTCGTAGAGGAAATTTGACATAGTTCTGATCAATGATACCAGTATTAGTCATATGCTGGTAACTCATTTCGATTGTTTAAACACTTGTTCTATACATTTGATTATCCCAGCTCACACCTTTATCTTATACAGAACAGATTAGATCGTGGTGAAATTTATGAGATCCTGAATATTCTTTTATTTTCATTCATTATTTTGCCATGATTTAAAATAATAATTTCTTACTCAGTATTTTTTATCATTGTCTGCTACTTACAGCTGAAAGGACAATACCAAACACACAGCTATGCTTAGGTCATCAGTTGTAAAGAGTCAGGTAACTATACGGATTTACTTACATGGATTTAATATTAATGCAAATATAAAAAAAAATCATCATGAAACATATAAAGAAGTACCAATTCACATCATATATACACATACATACATACATGCATACATACACACACACACGTACACCCAAACATACTCATATATATTTTGATGTACACATATCATCTCTCTATTTTCATCTCTCTGTCTGCCTGCCTGCTTATTTATCTGTCTGTCTGTCTGTTTATCTATCTGTATGTCTGCTTTTTCTGTCTACGCTCATACACACATATATGTAACCAGAATGCAAAGGGTATGATAACGTGATAACTTTTACAATAGGTACATGATAGAAAAATATCAATACATAAAATGCCAAAGCTTAATCTGATCACGAGAGTGTAGAAAGCAGAAACGAAGGGAGAAAAAGTGGCAGTAGAAGTAGAAGCAGAGATATTTAAAGAAATTATTATCCACAGCAATTATATAACATACACGGGTAAATCGTCAATAGAATTCGACTAAGTAATATTAGAGATGGTGCAGAATCTATTATCGCTTTAGACGCCATTTTCTCCATTTAAGTTGTCGAAATGCAATGGCTATTGAATAACCAAATGTACCGGTTATCTATGGTATATTTAATTATCTCGTAAGTATATGATAATGAAATTTAACAGTTAGTGCAAGTTGGATGATGGCTTGGAAATTTTTTCAGGTGGAAGAAACAAGCAAGTATAAGAAATAAAATTAACAACTTCTGTATCAAACATGTGGAAAAAAGAAGAGAAAAATATTATCAAAATCTAACTCAATGTGAAAAGAAACGTTGCTGAACAACATTCATCATGGTGGAAAACTAGCGTGTGGCCTTTAACCCAAACGCTTGACCCCGATTCCATCATTGTTGAGGGATTTAATTTCCATTATATCCTTTCTCTTGGCTTAATATGTGTTTTTTTTATATTTCTTTACAAACTGTTTTCACAAGCTAAATTATATATTTGTTTTCATTATTTTATAATTTGTTTTCTATATGTTAAATTTTCTTTAATTTTTTTTTTGCTATGAAATTTCGGTAAAATTTACTCGTTTTTATATGGTTGTGTGTTATTAATGTGTTTTTCTTTATCCGAATTTAGTTTTGTTGTTTAGGCACTACTGATATTTTTTTTTATACTGTGTTTATTGTCCTCGATTGAGTCATCTCTTTCTCTCAAACCTTTTTGTAAAATATGTTAGCTGGCTTCTCCTTGCTATATTGTTTACGGCGCTGTTCGAGGACATGGAAGAAGGGGAATGAGAAAACAAAAGCAAGAAGATTGATGGATTTCCTACCTTAAATGTAGTTCTCGAAGTAAAATGGTCAAACAATTGCCAACTACCGTCATCCTATTGCTCACGGAGCTCAATTTAGTTAACCTGATCGTAATTTCAAATGATTTTTTGTTATCGCAGCTAAATGCAATTAATATTTCAGTTTTTGTTTTCTTTCTCAATTGAAAATGCCAGAGGTTAACGTCTCTGTATCTTAATGGAAAATAACAATGTTTTGGAGGTCAGTTTATTCTATGATATGGATCTCTAATAGCAAGCTACATTACTATAATGTCAGAGGAGGTTACAAAACAGTTAATATCTTCAGAATCAGTGCGACGAAATATTTTCGCTCTCAGTTCATCAGATATCCATGTAAAATTAAAACAATCAAAACATATCTAACTACAACTGAACATGTTAGAAATAATATTTATCTTAGCAACGGAGAAACAATTGGGTGGGGTTATAGAAGTGTCAAACGAGGAAAGGCAATGCCCATAAGATTTTGTTGGGCCTTGGAATTTAATTGGGGCAACAGATAAAGAAATACCAATCCATATTCTGCTACAGAACAGAGATGTCTACGGAGATGTGTCTGAGCACCGTTATGGTAAGTGCGTCTAGAAGAGAGTAGGTTTCGTTAAAGTTATCTAGGGCCAGATAGTTGCTGTCAAGGGATCTTTTGGAATAAGACTACCTCCAAATACAAGGTAAAATCCAACTGATAGAATTCAAGTATCATATCCAACCAATCTTATACGAAACGCCTGGGTCAAATCCAAGCTATAATATAACATAATTTTTCAAGTTTCACGTTCTTTGGTCATACCCAGAAACACCAAAATACGGTGAGTACTTATTAATAGACACGTCCGAAATATAATGGTGTTGAAACATTTCACAAAGTAGTGGTGAAGCAACCAATTATAAAATGTTTAATTTCGATAGATGAAAGCCGAAGCAAGGCACTGGTTCCTTATATCTTCCAAAAGCGTATTTATTTCTCGTGTAATTATGAACATGCTTAGTGATAATCGGACCAGTATCGCATATCTGCTGGTGTTCCGTTGATTAAACACAGAAGTATATGGTATTTATACACGTTCAGACGTATGTAGGTTGTATGCATGCGTGAATCTGTGAAAGTGTGAATATATTACGCATGTATGAACATGCTAGTGACACACATTTATGTGTGTGAACGTATATACACGTATATGCATGTAGCTGTGTTCATATGCGTATGAATGTCTGTATATAAATACAGGTAATTCATTTTACTCTTATTTTATATAAAACAAATTTCAAGTCAGTTCATAGGTTACTGCCATGATAAAAATCGATCGTTGCTTCTATAGAATATCTTTAGAAATAAAGACATGTAACACACATGAGAGAGAAACAACGAACAAAAATTACAATGGATTCAATAAAAGGAAGAACGACATAATGTGTTACTCTAGATTTGATCCAAATATTATTTCATATCTTCTTATCGATGCTATTCATGGCCATGTTTTCTCATCGATTCACTCAAGCAATTCCTGAATGCCAACTGTTATAGAGGTCCATCTATACAATTTCTATTCACGTATACATAAATCATAATCCTCAGCTCTTCGTTATATTCCTTCTCTACGCATGGCATAGGTGACATGCGTTTATTTCTATGCGACTGACTGTTGTTTGCTGCAAAGCTAAATGGTCAAAGGTAGGCGCATGTACATTTACTCAAACATTCGTATATACAGAAGATACACATAGATATCATTATTAGTATTTTGAGCAAATTTTTAAAGTCAGGTCTCATTCCTATATAAATCAACGGATTTCTAAACGTTACTATCTCCCCCCCTCTCTCTCTCTCTCTCTCTCTATATATATATATATATATATATATATATATATATATATATATATATATATATATATACATATAATGTTGCCTATATATGGGACTATTGATCAATATATCTCCATTTTATCTACCTTATCTCGATAAATCTATAACTGCATCTAAACATATATCTATAAATATGTTCCTATACGTTTGATAATCTATCAACTGGTTTCTTATCTCAGTGAATTGATAAATCAATGAAACTATCTATTTCCTTATCTAACCATATAATAATCCGCCTATCTCACATTCTCTGCCTCTCTCCATGCTCACACGCACACACACACACATACATACCCTTATACACGCAGACATACACTCAGATACACACGCACGCACATACAAATATGTGTGTGTATATATATATATATATATATATATATATATATATATATATATATATATATATATATATATATATATATACATACAAACATACATATGTATATATGAAACTGTTGCCTGTTTTTCGCTCGATGCATACATTTATCTATACATGCTAGTGTATTGTATTAAATATATGATTGAACAGATCTAACGTCAAGGTTATATACCCATGCATTTTGTAGCGAAGGCAAGAAATTGAAGAGACGAATGTTCTAATCTAGAAAAAATAATAGACCCATGCCATAGTTAATAATTCATAGCACCGTCACGTAAAGACCAATTACCATTCGTAGAACTTAGTGTTTTATAATATATCTAGACAAACACCTGAGTTTTATCTGATTTATTACGTCTATATACCCCGAACAGGTGTCCTTTTTCTTTAGAAGGCAATATACTCTTCCCCGACTTCAGCAGCAGGACTTTTCAACACTTTTCTATTGCATGCACATAATGCTATTGTATTTCCGGAATGCTGTTGCATATGACCAGTTTCCAGTAACAATCGTTTTATGCTCTGTAGACTTATTTATAGGAGCAGAATTAATTTCCTTCGCCTAAAAGTCACAACGTTGCAAAGTAAAGTCTGTTGACGTACCCTTTGAATGCGTTGCATTAACCTCACTTTGGAACTGTAGTAAATAGCGCTTTATGGTTGGATTGCAACCAACTATGAAGTGATTCACACAGGGATAGGCGGGTGCTGCAGTTGACGTAAACAGAGACATCTTTCAGCACATCCAAAAGTAGGACGTTTGAATTACTGTCGATGATTCACTCATCCATATGTTACAAACACGTTTTCGGAAATGCATGATTTTCTTTCTTTCTCACTTCCTTTTTTTTTTTTGGCATCTCCTATGGCTACTAGATCAGCATTAACTCCTTTGAATGAAATATATGAATACACTTTCCAACAAGAGATTATACTTCTCCTCATCATATAAACAAAGGGAAACGTAGATGCTTCTTGCATCCAAAACGTGCAATAAAGTATTCGTCAACTCCAACTGCATCAATTACACTTGTTTGAGAAGACGTTCGCGTTCAAATGTCACAAACAAAAAACGATTTTTCACTGAATAGAATAATTTTGAAACAAAAACGCAGTTTATATGTTCTGGAGTAAGGCAAACATAAGTATATTTGAATCATTCTCCTTGGATATGGGATGAACATGTAAATAAATATATGGAGTCTGAAAATATCTGCATGTGAAATTGAAGAGTATCTATGTCAGTTGTTTTATGTTATCCGAACGATATGAAAATATGTCTACAATAATCGGCTTCTACAGTCATCTCTAATACAGGTATTATTTTGCTTTTCATGATGTGTGTTCGAAGGCTACACATTCACATGTAAATCAAGCGCTATTGGTATTATGAAGATGTAGTCAGAAACGGACAGACAAGCAGTAAAACAAGAGAAAGGAGAGGGGTAACATGTCATCGGAACGAACTGTCATCAGTCAGACAGTGGACGAAATGTAACGAAGTTCATCAGAAATGTCAAAAATGGTTTTAGATAACCTTGGCTAAACGTACGTCCGTAGAGTTTACAGTAAACAAATTTGGGACAGGAAATTCTAAGTTTTCCATAACACGTTGTTTATAGCCCTTGATCATTAAACTATTTAGAATATTTAACATAATGAAATAAAGATGTTTAATAAATATCTTGCCTTGACAAACAATTTATCAGGGTGTCGAAAGACAATAGATTATATCAATGCAACTCTGGATGAAGTAACCAAGAAATGAATACAAAAAATACTGGAAGATGTTATGGCCGGAAGCACATACCGACTCCCAAGGAATTTTTCGACGAGTAATCATGGATAACACCAATCATTGCGTTGGCTGATGGAGAAAGATTGCATGATGTGCATACCATTTAGAAGAGTTAATAGTGCTACATGTTATGAGTATATATATTCAAAAGCTGCATGATTTACAAGAGTAATTTATCGAATAATAAGCCTGAAACCACTTTGCCACAGCCAGTAACACCAGAAAATAAATGTTTGCGTGTGAAATTAGCTAGTCCAAACAACAGGTTTACAGGAAGTATTGACCAGTGAAGTGAAAATGAAATTTACTAAGCACTTCCCAGTACTAAGTCAAAGAGAGGCGTCTTAAGTTATGATACTCTAAACTGTTTCGTGACACACACACACAAACAGACAGTATCCGATATATTCTTCGACAACAACCAAGATGTGAGGAAGAGCTAAAACCGCAACCTTCGTTCTAGATGTACCATCATCTGTCGTTTGTCAAACTGTTACATTTCAACCGAGTTGTTGTTGAGTAGCCCCATGTACATATGACTCAATGTGATTAATTTCCCCTGTTAAATAATAACCTTGCGCGCGTAAGCGAAAGCAGGTTATTGTAATCACTCCTCTTGGTCTCTTTGTCTGCGTGTTTCGAAAATTACTGGAAAACGGCCGAATGGATTTTCACCAAATTTGGCAGAAATACTCATTGAGTGAATGACTCAAAATGATGAAACTTTGGTTTGATTATTTTCAAACATACATAAATACTTATATAGACATAAATAGATGCGCGACTGTATGTGTGTGTGTGGAGGGGGAGGGTGTGTGTGTGTGTGTGTGTGAGACCATGACATGTTCTGTGCAACACGGAATTTTGTCAATGAACAGGTCGCGGTCTCGAAGCGACGAAAATATTTTAGCAAATTAAATTTAAATGTTGAAGTGAATCTAACAGTTTTTGTGTGTTTCTTAAATGGCTCATAAACATCTTCCACGCTGCAATTGTTTACTTAATACTGTTTATTATATTTCCTCATAACTTTAAATCATGTTGTGTGCCATTACACCATAACGAGTTATTTAAATTTCATTTTACAGGGTGCGACGCCAAATCACGTGATTCTTCAATCGTTTTGACTATGCTCATCATCTACATTTATAAATATATGCACACTGTTGATTTCTCATGTTTTCTGTCATTTAAGAGAGAAAAATCCTTGCGATTATGAAGGCGCGTTTCTTATCCATGCAGCCTTCCTGAGCCGAGTTATAACTATAAATAATAACTCAAATCATATGTATACCGTGAAATATTTTTACCGTATGATGATTAGGTCAAGCTTAGCTCTAATATCACAGTATTAAAAAAAAAAAATTGGAATAGTCGATAAAATAAGTACCAGTTAATTAATGGGCTCAGTATAATCGACTTAACTTCTCCCTTGAACTTGCTAGCCTGATGTCAAAATTTGAAACACACACACACACATACACACACACACACACACACACACACACACACACACATCATCGGGAGGGTCGAAAATGTGAATGTAATCTACCATAACTGAATAACAGAATTTGTTTTCTTGAGCAATTTAAAATGACTGCAAATCTACAGCATACTATCAAAAATAATAAATAATACAGCTTAGAATCATATTTCTACTTTGTTATTATTAATATTATTATTATTATTATTATTATTATTATTATTATTATTATTATTATTATTATTTCCCCTTGAAATTCTTCAATTAATTAATTTAGCTATAAAGATAATGACACGTTGGGTTGACAGAAGTAAGAAGGTATATATAACGTAGTACAGTATAGAAAGGATTAGCTTGCATATATAAATATATATATATATATATATATATATATATATATACATATATTTTAGTTTCCTGGTATTAAACTGATATTAATTAATATCGAATTTTTACCATATTATGTTAATTATATAAATATATATATATACATAAATATATACACATAAATATATATATATAAATACATATATACATATATAAATATACATATATATATATATATACACACACACACACACACATATATATATATATATATATATATATATATATATATATATATATATATATATATATATATAATTTTCTAGCTCATATTGTTTTTGCTTTTCCTCACTTACTTCTACTCTCACATTCAATGCATCTAGAAATAATTCTTATTCGTTTATACATCGTGTTTTTCTCCTTCTGGTATTGTTTAACAGCTATTGACCGCTTTGGCAATTTCACTTCAAATTGTTACAGTTCTTTTTTCCTTTCTCTCTTTCAATAATTCTTTGACGAATACTGTGGCATATTTCCTTCCAAACCGGATGTCAAATGTTTCAGGCTACTGGGTCAAGTTGACATTTCATAATTATGTATTATCATATATCATTGTTTGGTTATTTTACAACTCTTTTTTTTTCTACCCATATTGTAATATATATATATATACACATCCACGCATATATATATGTATATGTATGTTGTATATATATATATATATTTACGGATGTATTTCTTGTGTTTGTTCTTGTCTGGGTGTGTCTATGTGTGCTTGCATGCGTGTAAGTATGTATTTAATTTTAAATTTGCTGGAAAGAAAACAGATAGATGCAAATCAAATAAAATATACATAGAAAATATAACCTTTGGGGAATTTTCGAAAGCTTTGTGAAGGCATTGAATAATATGCTCATTGTTCTTTGTTAAGCTTTATATGTTTCATTCAGTCGTTTAGTTGCTTTGTCGTTGCTTCCGATGTTGTTGAAATCGAATCAATTTAATGGACATAAAATATTCTTTTATTGTAAAAAAAAAAAAAAAAAATCATGGATTCAAATGTCCCCAAATTTTGTTAGAGGGAAGAAAGAAGAAAAAGTGGAATGTGATGGGAGGCATCAAAAATAATTTTAAATAAATTCTTGTGAGTCGTTAGCAAAACTGGAAATGTTGTAGTTTTCAATGCTTCAAATTTCTATGCCTGATGGCAAAAATTGTTTAAAACAAACACTTCGAGGATGCAATATTGAAATACATTAAGATGACATACCAACATAAACTACAATTATTCGCTATGACTTTATATGAGAGTAAATCCAGTAGAATTTATCTATGTATCCATGTTTCTGTCACTCATTCCTTCTGTATGCATATATTTATGTTTGTATGAATATTATTCTTTTCCTTTTATTTATGGCTGTTTGTACATCTATCTATATACGTATATATATATATATTTGTGTCTGTGAGAGAGAGAGAGAGAAAGAGAGTATATTTAATTTATCTATAAATCTCTCTCTCTCTCTCTCTCACTATCTATCTATCTATTTATCTACCTCTCTCTCTCTTTGTATAAATAAATGATTATATATATATATATATATATATATATATATATATATATATATATATATATATATATATATATATATATATATATATATATATATATACATATATATATATATATATATATATATATATACATATATATATATATATATATATATATATATATATATAAATATATATATATATATATATATATATATACATATATATATATGTATATATATATATGTATATATATATATATACATATATATATATATATATATATATATATATATATATATATATATATATATATATATATATATATATATATATATATATATATATATATATATATATATATATACATATATATATATATATATAGTTGGAATTTACAAAAACAAAACAAACGACGAAGACAGGTGTGTAAACTACAAACTGGCGTATTAGTTCAACG
>NC_142940.1:15040783-15045783 GCF_046866305.1 Octopus bimaculoides | reverse complement strand
AAAGCAAACAAATATAAAACTAAACAAATAAAAAGCAAACAAATATAAAACTATTTGCAATAAACGAATCATTTAAAATACAATAAAATGCATGCGTAAACAGCTAAAATACGACATAGCAGCTAATATATGCAGGGAACTCTGACAGGATGTTTTCCTTTCTTTCAGGCAGTTAAACGTCCAAAGAATATTTTTGTAACAGCTTTTTTTCATCCACTCTGTCCTTCCTCGGGTTCTGTCTGTTTGTTTTAACTGAAATTCTTATCCTTTTATTTTTGAATAATTTATATATTTTGTAGTTTCCTATTTTAGTTTTTAATTGTTTCTAAAAAAAGAAACAAAAAAAAACAGAAAGAATAAATAAATAAAATAGACGAATAAAAAAAAAGATTTTATGGGAGGCATTACATTGATTCGATGTAGATGTTGTTGTTGTTGTTATTGTTGGTTTATATTTTGTTATATATTTTAAAGCTAACGGTGATTTCAAGTGCACTTGATAAATTGTTCAACCATTCCTTAAGGGACGCGACACTAGCCAACTTTTATATTAACATTCTTTCGTATTTAAACAAAAAAAAAAACAACAAATAAATACAATCCACAATAACAACGAATCCCAACCAAAAAACAAATAAACGAAAAACAATATACATCATGTTTCTGCGACAATAAAGAACAAACAGGCAGAGACTCAATGACACTCTCCCTACCAAATGTGATATTTCTTTGTTAAACTTAACGTGTCATTTAAATGTGTTCCTGCGTATGTATACAAGATATTTAAGAATAACTGTAGGTGCATCACTCTGTATATAGCTACATTCTGCATTTGTGTTCGTCTGAACATCAAGAATGTAGTTTATATATTTCCAATTCTACTGCAAAAGAACGTACGTAAGGATGCATTTCTCTGAAAATGACACCACTACACAACTGGTATTTCACTCAAAGAGACTGGCTGATAGATTGCTCATGCAACAGCAGCATAGAACTGAAAAATATATTAATTTTTTAAAAGGCATCTTGGCGTAAGCATGGCTGTAAAGTTAAGAAACTCGCTTTGCAACAACCTGCTTTCGAAGTCTAGTTCTCTGGGCGACATCTTAGACAATTTGTCTTCTACTATAGTTCCTTTTGAGGAAATTTGGTTAACGAAGTCTTTGTGGAATCTTGTCGCATATTTATATATGTGTGTGCGTGTGTGTGCATGCCAGAGAAGACATATCAATATTCTTTAAAGATGGCGAAAAGGTGTATATGCGGGCATATACACCTTTTCCATATAGAAATGGAAAACCGAGTTGCGAAGAGGGAGTAATTACCACATGTATAGGTAAAATGATGTATTGGGTAAAAAGTAGAAAAGGCATACAAAAGCGACAAGGACCAACTAAAAAAGAGATTCGTGGGAAGCGAAGCAAAGATATTGGCGGAACCGATGGTATGGTTTTACGATACGTTCCAAGTACAAACGCCACTGCAGATGATTGAACCAAGGCGTACATGTGAGACGAAAAGAAAACATACAGAGTTCCTGAAAATAGATGCCAACCGTAAACTCTAAAAAGGGAGGTGGGGCGATGAAAATTTATTGTTAAATAAAATGACATTCCTAAGAGAAACTTAAAATGGGAGATGTAGGGAATTAGTAATAATGGTATGTCTACGTGACGAGTGGAATGGGATGTCACTATAAGTTAGGCGAGGTCGGTCAGTATCAGAGAGTAAGGGTTAGACTATGTTGAGAGTAGTGTCTTATAGAGCTAATAGCGATACTTTTTTTATTATTTTTCTACTCTAGGCATAAGGCCCAAAATTGTTAGGGGGGGGGGGGCGATTAGATCGACCCCAGTACGTAACTGCTACGTAATTTATCAACCCCGAAAGGATGAAAGGCAAAGTCGACCTCGGTGGAATTTGAACTCGGAACGTAAAAGCAGACGAAATACCGCTAAGCATTTCACCCGGCGTGCTAACGTTTCTCATTTCTTCATTTCCCACAAGGGGCTAAACACTGAAGGGACAAACAAGGACAGATACAGGGATTAAGTCGATTACATCGACGCCAGTGCGTAACTGGTACTTAATTTATCGACCCCTAAAGGATGAAAGGCAAAGTCGACCTCGGCGGAATTTGAATTCAGAACGTTACGGCAGAGGAACTAACTACCGCTAAGCATTTCACCCGGCGTGCTAACGTTTCTGCCAGCTCGCCGACTTGAGCTAATAGCGATACTGTGATAAACGAAGTGGGTATATTAATATACCGACATATAAAGGATATAACAATGTGTCTCTGTGTTTCTGTTATAGTAATCACCACAAGTTTGACAACCGGTGAAGATTTGCTTACATCCATGTAACGGGGTAGGGGTTGACAAAAAACGGCGGGTAGAATAACTACCAGACTTACAGATAAGTTCTGGGGGCGATTTGCTCGACTAAAACCTTTAAAACGCTGCCTCAGCATTGCCACAAACCAATAAATGAGAGAAGTAAATAAATAAATAAATATATATATATATATATATATATATATATATATATATATATATATATATATATATATATATATATATATATATATATATATATAAGGATCGATTCTTGAAGTGTCTGCATACCTTCACTGTCGTTTTTTTCTGCTATTTTGGTGCTGATTTTTTGAGTTAGCTTACCAATTATTTTTGTCGGTAGTTAATTTATAATATATATATATATATATATATATATATATATATATATATATATATATATGAACGATAAACAAGCGACATTAAACACGAGTATAATTCATAATTGAATTAAAATATCATCAGCGAAAAATATTATACACTTATTATACAATACATATACACTTCCAGTTTTGTGAAACACTAAACAAACGCCCGAACTATTTATCACCGAAACAGAAGCATCCGAGGTATTTATAAAATCGAATATTCGTGGTAAATGCAATTTGAAATAAACTACTTTCAACACCAGTTTAAGTAATCCTGAACAAGCAATCAAATAGCTTCTAGCCAGAACAATAGGGACAATGGATCGCTCAAGTAAATACTAACGCATGACTCAACTTCTTACACGCAACTATTTTTTTATAAAACGTCTCTTAGAAGGACGACTGAACACACAAATAACTAGTATTTCTTGAGTAGGATAAAAGGTGTTTGTCTAACTCCAATGAAATCAAGACGGTAATGAATGACGTGAAATTCTCCAGTCCCTTAACAAAAATAAACATGTAATTAACTTGGATTTTACAAGGAGTTCTTTCACTTGATTCTCTATAACTCGTTAACCAACAGAAAGGAATATCAATAATTTTAAGAGATACGTTGACCTTTTTTTCAAATACCATGGACCAACTATGAGACACTGTATTCTCTCTGCAACAATTCAATCCAATCCAGTCTTATTACAATATACACTACTACAATGCAAGCAATAATATGGCTGTCAGTTAATTGTATGTTCTATGGAAGGGCTTGGCTTAAAAGCAAAATAATAGAAGTACTACAGAATTAAACACAGTACTACTCAAGTTCGCAATTTACCCAATCTTATAGATCACCTTAATTTATATTCTGCCAATGAACGCCAGTTTCTTATGAATTATCTCGGTATCGACAAGTAGTTCGTCAAAGTGGATGAAAACATACAGAAGAAGGATGGATAGTACAGCGAAAAACTGCAGAAAAGGCTGTTCTATGTACGTCAGTTTCTACGGCTGAAAATCTGTTTATTTGTTGTTTAATCGCATATTTTGCTTTATAAAGTTGCATAGTTTATTTATATCTAACACTATCAGGGCACTGTACTCCCACTTGCAAGAATGTCAAAGGTGTGGAAATAAGATATGAGTGAAATAGATATTTTAGAGTATTTTTATTTGATGTGAAAACGCGTTGCCAATTTGTCAGTGTGTTACATCCGCCATCGTCAGATTTTGTGCTTGATACACATACGTTTCGCACCTCACCAGACCTTTCAATTATAAATCCGTACCGCATTGCCTGAATAATATAGAACTGTGCTTAACGGAATTTCAGGTACCAGGATCCAATCTCGATAATATCATAACCAAATGGCTGCTCCTACGTGAAAGAGGTGGGCTGCAGAAAGACGTCTCTTTCCAACGGAGATCAAGTATGCTTACTTTCCCGAAAAGGCTGTAGGTGGCGCTGTCTTAACGCTTGTTTGAACATCAGCAGTCACGACATGCCTAGACCGTCTCCCAGAGTGCGTTGTGAATGTTCAGGTGGTAAGTTATTTCGGAGGTGATGAAGGCATTCGTCACCTGTGGTTGTTCTTTCTGGGATGGCTACTTCTCAGTTCATTTCCGGAGTGAAAGCATTTGAAGAGTCCAGGATAACACATGTAAGACACAAAAGAGATCTAAGGAAGAATGTAACGATCGAGAAGGTGAATGACAATGACCTTTTTGCGTGCACGGTCTGTGACAGACCATGCCTGTCTGAATGCAGTGTATGCCAGGTTTACATATCCAAATGTGGCCTCAAAAAACATTTTAAGATCCACAAAGACCAGAACTTATCTGCAGCTCTTGCTGGTCTAAATCGGATGTGCAATCTATGTGAGGGTTTTTCAGAACATTGTTTGGTTTTAAAATCCACATCAGATGCCACGATGGTGCTAAGGTATAAGTACAAGAGGTGGTCAAACACTGCATAAGGAGTAGACAACCGGCATGTGGGAAGGTAGGTATGAACGCAAGTATAAATGTATGAGTGTATATCTATTTATACTGAGATACAAATTTACACACACATTTGACGGCGCAAAGAAACACAGATGTCACTGTTGATGATGTATGGTGCTAACGATCAGAAAACCTATCTCGGTAGAGTGCACACATATTCAATGAATATATCACAAACAACGCAAACGCTAAAAATATTCAATACAGTTCTATAAAATGAGACGGTGAAGGTCTAGAAACGTCAAATATAAGTTTAATAAAACTATTGTTCCAA
>NC_142940.1:15020783-15028283 GCF_046866305.1 Octopus bimaculoides | reverse complement strand
TATATATATATATATATATATATATATATATATATGTGCCATAAATATCGCCATCCGTTAGAGAAAAAAATTGTAGTTTGGAATCAGTAGTTCTTTGACTGCTATTTCTAACTTTTCTGTATGTTGGTGAAGCATCTAATGCCGATCCCTATATATTTATGAATATATATATATATATATATATATATATATATATATATATATATATATATATATATATATATATATATATATATTCATAAATATATAGGGATCGGCATTAGATGCTTCACCAACATACAGAAAAGTTAGAAATAGCAGTCAAAGAACTACTGATTCCAAACTACAAATTTTTTCTGTAACGGATGGCGATATTTATGGCACACACAGAACAACAACAGAAGAGGAAAGCAAAAACAAACCTGCCTTTAGTTAATCATGTACGACGTTTCACGGTTAAGAGTATAAAGCTACTCTACTCCGATCATCAGCATGATGTACGATAAATTTGAGAGTGTCTATATACTCATGGGAATTTGACCATGCGACATCAAAGACACATGAGGAAGGCATTCACAAAATTTATCGGCTAGTAAGTTCAAAACACTTCACCCCAAGAATCTATCAATGTGCGCCACAAATAGTCCCGCATAAAAAGTCCCGTATAAAAGGGTTACAGTTTAACTATCCAATAAGAGACATCAATATAAATATACAGAACTAGGGCAGGGAATTGCCAATTAGTAATAAAATTAATAATTAACAATTTTGCCAAGTAGTTCAGTATGAAAAAGACCTTTATCGGTAAAACCATTTATAATCATAAATATATAGGGATCGGCATTAGATGCTTCACCAACATACTGAAAATTTAGAAATAGCAGTCAAAGAACTACTGATTCAAAACTACAAGTTTTTTCTCTAACGGATGGCGATATTTATGGCACACACAGAACAAAAACAGAAGAGGAAAGCAAAAACAAACCTGCCATAAATATCGCCATCCGTTAGAGAAAAAATTTGTAGTTTGGAATCAGTAGTTCGTTGACTGCTATTTCTAAATTTTCAGTATGTTGGTGAAGCATCTAATGCTGATCCCTATATATTTATGATTATAAATGGTTTTACCTATAAAGGTTTTTTTCATACTAAACTACTTGGCAAAATTGTTAATTATTAATTTTATTACTAATTGGCAATTCCCTGCCCAATATCTGTATATATATATATATATATATATATATATATATATATATATATATATATATATATATATATATATATATATATATACATATATATATGTATATATATATATATATATATATATATATATATATATATATATATATATATATATATATATATATATATATATATATATATATATATATATATATATATATATATATATATATATATATATATATAGATGAGTGTGTATGTATGTCAGGGTTTCTCTTTCAGGTGATTTGAGAGATCTTTGAAAGTGCTTCGCTACACATCTTACTTAAATTCTTAAACATAATGTAATCAATTTTTAAACACAATGGCTAAAGCAATCAAAATCTTGTTACATGAATGCAAGTAAATAGTTTTCGATGATGCTGAATATATCGAGGAACATTCGGCTGACCGTTCATTTTTCACCATGAAAACATCTTTTTTTTTTTTTGCTTGAAGTATATTTTATATAACGAAACAGAATATAGTAAAATATTTAACGACAACAGAATTGATAAAGATATATTTTGGAAAGGAAAACTGATTCTTGAAACTGAGGTATTCTGTCGTATGAGAAAGGAAGTGAAAACTACACAAATTAAGAAAGGAAATAACAGGTAATATTTATCGATTTCTTATTCCTATTCAGAATATACGGAATAAATATAAAACAGTAAGTCATTGACCTCTTTAAGAAATAACAAAACAAACCATAAGTAATTAATTTTTACCATTCTTCTAGAATAATAATTTCGCCATAAACATACACGACTCGGTACAAAATGATGTTGCAACACATAGATTCGGATTTAGTTGCACTGTTCGATGTATTGGGCGTGTTCTACTAGAGCCCCAGGCAAACCACCTGTTTTATGAGTGAATTTGATAAGTTGAAATTATGTGGAAGCGCCTCATATATATATATATATATATACATATATATATATAATATAATATAATATAATATAATATAATATAATATGTGACAATTATTTGGTTGCTATAATGATGTGAAAATAAACAAAAATTAACTAAAATTAACTAGAAAAACAAAAAAACAAAAAAGATTCCAAAGTGATTCAAAAATAAAAATCTCGAAACAAATAGATTCCAAAATTCAAAAACGCAATAAATTCCAAAATATAAAAGAACGGTGGGAACTTAGTTGCCAACCCAATACATATTATCGAGGTCTCATTCATTTTTGTTATAATACTATAACTATCAATATGTGTGTGTGTGTGTGTTTCGATTGACTCCTCCCACTTGACAACATGTGTGGGTTTGTTTATGTCCCGGTAATAGTTCGACAGAAGGCTGATACAATAAGTACTAGATTTTAAAAAGTAAGTTCTGAGTTTGATTGGTATGACTAAACGCTTCAACTTTAGGTATGTGTGTATGTGTTAATATATATATATATATATATATATATATATATTTATATATATATATATGCATGTCTATATGTGTTTATATGTATTATATATTTATCTGTGTATATATATATACACACACACACACAATCAAACATATGTAATTTATACATGTATAAATGCACATACATACACACATATATACATTCATAAATGTATGTGCCGTATGTGTCTATGAATGTATAGCAAAAAAGTGATTTTTAGTGGATGTGTGAAAATAAATGTAAGGGAGCGAATAATGTGTAATTAAGAGGGAGAAAGGGGGAAGGAGAGAAAGAGAGAGCGGGAGAGTGAGATAGAGATAGAAGGACAAAAGGAGAGAGAGAGAGAGATTAAGAGTGAAAATGAAATATTCATATGTAGATAAGATATTAGAATACGGCAAATCGGCTTCTAGCCAAATTGACATGAGCTGAGAGTATTACACATGTAATTAAACAGTAATTACTTAAAGCTAGCTGAAAATCGAAAGTTAACCATAGCTACAGGATTGTTGCTATGATCTATGACGTCCTTGCTGTCATTATTAATAGTATTTATTAGTAACTGAAGCATAACACTACATTTTAGAGAAGGAATGTGATTATGTAATTTTAATGTCTACCCTAACGAAATTGGTTGAAAGCTATTCATAGTAAAGATTTTGCTGTAAGTTTTAATTTTGTAGCGAAGGTTCCCTGATGTATATGGAAATAGGAACTGTGATGTAGTAGCAGTCGCAACTGAATTACAGTTTTAAAACGTAATTATAAATTTTTAATAATTATAATATTTATCTTAAGAAATGGTTGGAATAGAAATGAAGGATGGTACGGCCTTTGTCTATTTCTCAATCTGCATTTTCTAATTATATTTTTTTACATTCAATATCGATTAATGGAAAGATTTATTATTAGGTTCGCGTAAGACTGCATGCTGGTGGAATCGTCAGCACTTCGGACACAATGTTTAGCGGCATCTCTGCTGGCCGTTTACGTTCTCATTTCAAATGCCTCTCAAACTTTTGAGATCGATAGGATAAGTACTTGTTAAGCCTAGGGGTCGATTTGATCGATTTACCTCTCCCCTACCTCCGACAATTGTTGGCCTTTTTGCCAAAGTTTGAAAGAATTACTAGTTCCATATTGCCGAGTTTCTAGCAATAAAATCTCTCTCGTTTTAATTATTTGGCGAAAATAATTTAAACATTTCTCAAGACAGAAGACTAAAAATAATTAATAGCATAGTCTATTGTAAAAGTTATTCTGCTGGACATTTGGAAGTTGATGAATAGGGGTCGGGACGGTGGTTTTGTTGCAGTCAGCTAATGAATATGAAGTTAGATTGAGTAGAGTTTGTCAGTTCACTGCTTAGTACAGTTTTTGTCTTACAGATATCTGTAATTATAATTTGTGAAGTTGTGACTCCGCATGCAGATTTGCAACTGTTAATGAAGCAAAACTTCTGTCCTATTTTTTTTTATTGCCCACAAGGGGCTACACACAGAGGTGACAAACAAGGATAGACAAACGGATTAAGTCGATTATATCGACGCCAGTGCGTAACTGGTACTTATTTAATCGACCCCGAAAGGATGAAAGGCAAAGTCGACCTCGGCGGAATTTGAACCCAGAACGTAACGGCAGACGAAATACCGCGAAGCATTTCGCCCGGCGTGCTAACGTTTCCGCCAGCTCGCCTCCTTCTGTCTTCTGTCTTGCTTCTTCATCGGAAGCAAGGCACGTTAGGAATATAAATTTATTTAACACGTGAAATTCAGGGATATTTTAAACTCTTAAGTATATTATAACATTCTTGAGATGAATAAATGCATTTAAAAACGAATAAAAGAAATAAGCATAGCTTCAAATTCCGCCAGGGTCGACTTTGATTTTCATCATTCGAGATCGATAAAATTAGTCGCAGTTGAGCACTGGAGTTCATGTTATCAATTTACCCGTTCCCCTGAAATTGCTGGCTTTGTGCTACATATTGAAACCAATTTGTAGATACATCTGAACAACGTTTCCCTCTTATGAAGCTCTCTGATTGTGAGTATACCATTCTGTCTGATCCTTCATGTATACTTACATCCCAAATTCATCCCCATCCCTGCCCGTCTGCAATGTGTTTCATCCGGAAATATGTTGCTTTTAAAATTTTTAATGCTTTTTTTCATAACAGAAAGATACTAGGTAAATGACTCTGATACAGAAGCAAAAATATATATCTATATGTAATCTTTGTAAGCACAGTAACATACTTATTAGCGTATGATCCTGATTTCGTTTACGATACCAATTTTGTAAGAGATGACACAGAGCATCTGAAGAAAAAAACACCTATTTCTTGAAATATTGCTTACATTTAAAAAGGTTACACCGGATCAGCTTTTCAGAATAACAACGTAGACATTTTCAAATGTATTCCCCATTTCGAGAACGCTAGGTATGTCCAGGTAATGAACTCATAGTCATTGTTGAATTTTAAACGTACTTTTAGTACTTTTTGAATATTTACAGAGAGGAGTCATCACAAATAATATTTGTTCCAAAATTTGGCACCGGGCCAGTAATTTCGGAAGAGAAGTACGTCGATTACCCAGTGCTCAACTGGTACCCATTTTATAGATCCCGGTGACATATGAGCTCAAAATGCAAAGACGGACGAAATGCAGATAAGCATTTTGTCCTGCATGCTAACGATTCTACCAGCTCGTCGTCTCATCAGCATTAACTTTGGTTTTAAATTTGGGCAAGGCCAGTAATTTCAGTGGAGGGCGAAGTCAATTACGTCGTCCTTACTGTTGAATATGTACTTATTTTGTCGACTCCTAAAGGATGACAGGTGAAGTTGACCTCAGTGGCATTTGAACTCAGAAAGTAAAGAGGGACGAAATGCCGCTAAGGATATTACCCCGTGCGCTAACAACTCTGCCAGAAGTAATTTTGGCACAAGGCCAGCAATTTCAAAAGAGAAGGTAAGGCCATTATATTGACCTCCAGTGTTGAAATGCTACTTATTTTATCGACCCCGTGAGGGTGAAAGGCAAAGTTGACCTCTGCAGAATTATCAGCAGAGGTAATATTCAAAGACAGCATATTGTAAGTCTCTGATTTGCAGCTCTAGATTGGAATACTGTTATGAAGAGACACATTTAAGACAAAATTATCAAACCAAGTTGTAAGAAAACATTAACATCAAATACCTCTTACAAATCTCTTTATGATTTCGCAATAAAGATTCTGGATAAGAGCCTGACGGCAAAGTAAGCTCCAGAAATCCGACATTGAAGATTGTTGGAGTTAACTACTCTGAAATTTTAGATTTACAATAAATAAATTTAAAACAGGGTTGTGCCTTTCTGGTGTGGCCTTTCAGTTTACGGCAGTGGTGGCCCATATGAGTCTTGGAGGTCCATATAAGACATTGCCGTTAAAATTCATGTGCAATAAAATAGGTTATACATCTCCAATTTTTTATATAGTTCCTATTAACATTTAAGCGTAGAAAATAAAGTTTTTAAATATTGATTGTCTATGAGGTCATTCGAGACAAATAAGTAGCAAATTGTCCACAGGCCAAACATTGCCGAGAACCACTGATATAGGGTAACATCGGTTTGTTATAAATTGTGATCAGTTGTCTTAATTTTTCTGAAGACTAAATAGTGCACAACTATTTTATTGGTAGCTTTAATTCCTACCTGGTTTTGAAAATCTATTTTCATCATACAAAGTAAGTATTGATTAGTATATTTCATAATTTATTTATCTTGTCATTGCTAGCTATAGTTGTTTACATTATATTTTTATAGATAAACCACAAATTCTTTTTCATTATTTATTTCTATACTTATTTATTTATTTATTTATTTATTTATTTGAGTTGTTTCTTCTTTAAATGTTATTTCTGTCTACACAATATGTGTTTGATATTTGAATTGTAAATCTGTTTAGTATTCAGACGCCAAGAAAACCATAATTTGCAATTTCTTCAGAATTCAACGAATAAATTCCATTACAAAAATAAGAGATAAATAAACAAAAAGAAAAACAAAAAATTAAAGCAAAAACAAAACGTATGCGGAGTTATTAAGTGTATGTAATTTAGTCTGAGATCGAATTCAAGATTTTATTTACACCAGTTATAGTGAGGTTCTCAGCAACGGGATTCTGAGAACATATCTTTTCACACACACATACACACACATACACACACACACACACACACACATACACACAGACGCACACACACACACACACACACACACACACACACACACACACACACAAACAAACACAAGCACACATACACTTATATAATTTTCCTTGCACAGGACAATCATACTGCCTTCACAGCTCTCACTTTTATTACCAGAAGACCAATGGAAAGCTATATTGCGTAACTACACTTATAACCCAGCTAGGAGTGCCATGATCTAGAATATCCGGGTGTCGACATTCTACTCTAGAAATACACTATTAATAATAACATAGGTACAGCACAACTTTTCTGGATGCTGATGGTCCGGAACGTCCTGTAATCGACAGCAATTTTCACTTTTTCGCTACAGTTAAAGTTTCTCTGATCCATCTAATTATTTAAGTAAATTTAATATTTACGTCATTTAAAATGTGTTGATCAAGATGATAATCGATGTTGTACATGTCATTTGAAATGCACATATCATGTTCTGTCTTATATGGTGTGACATTGGTTGCATAGGATAGTACATGAAATTTGGACATCCCCATTACACTACCTACCTGGATATTTAGGTCTTTATGCGCCATGCTCTGAATAAATCACAGCAATGTTATTTATTAATGCGAAAATATCAGGAATTACGATGGCGTTGATGAATAAGGAGACCAATTCT